>NW_012156430.1:199900-236171 GCF_000151545.1 Saprolegnia parasitica CBS 223.65
AAGAGAAGCAAGCTGCATGGACATTTTATGGACGCGCCGAGGCGAGCGCGATATGCAGCTGTGCCATGTTGGATGTTCGCGAATCGAAATGGATATGCGAGATGGATCGTATATCGGTAGTTTTGCTTGTACTTCGAGTGATGGGAACCCCTGCGAGACAGATTTCTGCGAGTCTGTTGTCAAAGTACAAGGCACGTAAGGAGAGTTGGTATGCTGGTGCATTTCTTGGCGTATGGAGGCAAATTGGGAATTCAATCCAATTTGGACCTGATATCAAACAAGACTACCCGCTGAACTTAAGCATATCATTAAGCGGAGGAAAAGAATTTGCACCAAGGCCAAGCAAGGGTCCATCTTGAACCGCTTTGCCAAGCCGCCTTCTCCCCCAAGATGGCGGCGCAACCAGCTCGCTTATCATAGCAAGGTGCAACCGCGACGAGCGAAAACCTCTTCGTAACTCGACGCTCTTTTACCCGACCCACCAGTCCCTTCTTGGGCCAACACGAGCCCCGTTCGTCTTACTCGTCGTAGAGGCAACAAGAGACAAGTGCATAGCACGTCGGCGCGGCCAACGACGCCAGCAACCGCGTCGCAGTGGATCGGATGCACGGCAAAGAGTGCGCCAACGAGGACATCATAGCTGTAGCGAGCGGTCGTGAGGACGGTTCGGCTCGGTCAACACCGTTGATCCGACTATGCAGCCGTTGAAACCCGTCACGCAAACAGTCTAACGGTGTAGTACACTATACATGTAATACAAGCTAAAGAGCCCCTTCCCATGCGTCGCAGTTGGTTCGTGCGCGCGAGCCATGGGACGAGGCCTTGCGAAACACACAGTTATGTCTTCTCGCGCTGCTTCAAAGCACCGCGCCGCGTCCCATCGTATGCCACTTTGCACAGCTCATTTAACAGTTTGCAGTTTGCGCCAACCAGCTCACGACGCCAATGAACCAACAACAACCCACAACGACTGCCTACGAGATCCAGCCCACACCAACGGTCAAGCCTGTCGCTCCCGACGGCATGGAGGCCGACGCCAACAACCTCGTCGTCGGTCAGTGGAAGGTCGGGATCTGTGGCTGCTTTACCGACGTCATTCCCAACTGCTGCATGGCCTATTGGTGCCCGTGCGTCTCGCTCGCGCAGATCGTGCACCGCATCGGCACCTGCTCGTACATGATGGGCCTCCTCGTCTTTGGACTTGCGTACCTCTTGATGTACATCACGGCGGCCGTCTCGGGGGGGTATCACTACTCGGCGATCGCCTCGGGCAGTGCTGGCGTGGCGTGCGGCATTTGTGTCATGATTGTGCGCAACATTGTCCGCGGCAAGCTCCGGATTCCAGGCAACTGCCTCATCGACTGTCTCTGCGGCTTCTTTTGCAACTGCTGCGCGATCGCGCAAATGGCGACGCAAGTCAACGCGTACGACAAGGGCACGTGCGCGTTCGGGCCCAAGGATACGCTGCCGGGCTACATGGCGTAGACTCTTCTCCTGCAGAAGAGTTACACGAACGGGCGCGTCGTTGTTGTTGTTGTTGAAGTGGGCCGTCGTGTCAGGTGTCAGCATATCCTGGCACAGGGGCGTTTATGGTATTCTGTTGCGTGACCGTCCATCGGCTGCTCGATGGCTCGCCAGTATACAGAACATTCCTCGCAACGATGTTTTCTATGTCAGTTCTGGCGATGATATATACCACTCGCTTGACAGTCGTCTTGACTGACTGGGGCAAACTCTTGCCGCCGCACAACGTCTAGCATGTGAGTAAACTTCAGAAGTTGGATCGGCGTCAACACTTAATCCTTTGAGGCTACATAAACATGTCGGACGTTCTTCGTCGGGTGACGGGCATGATCTAGGGAGACGGCGACGGAAGTGCGATCCGCGGGACTAGTGTAGGTGCGGGAGTATTCGTTGATGGCGTTGACAGACGTCATGACGACTCCTTCCACAAACGGCAATCGATATGTTTATTGATAGAAGTCTTCTGCGCTTCGCCGTGGAACTGGAGCATCGTGTCGAAAAAGGGGTGTCATAAAAACGCAACTTTTGACGAGACCGGTGCCACCGGACCCTTGTCCCTCCACGTCAGCGCGACGCCCTCTTCTGTGTGTGGTCCGCTTGTACTCGACGATATTCCGTGACAATACACCTTCTGCAAGAAGCCAGCAACCGTGCTTTATCGATGCACCGCAGTAGCAAGAGAGGCCTCAGCCCACTCTCACTATCCTACTCGGTGCAAAAGTACAAAAAAGATTCGAGTTCAACCGTACCCCTCGTAATTCGACACTAACGACCTCAAATACAAGTATAACGCTCAACCTCACCCACGAGACTAGTTCGCTATAACGAGACAATCGTCGTCCGTGTTGCTTGTTTACGTCGTTTGGAAAGACGTTGAGGACCGTAATCCAACGTCAACGCAATCTACTATCCATTCGGTACTATATCCAAAGTATCGATACCATGGATTAGACTGCAGTACACTCTCCTCGAAGCTTCTCGACGCTCCATACCACAATACAACCGCGTTGGCTCGCTCGTTGGGTGCGCAAGTAGCCGCGGTGTCGCCAATATACAATGCCATGGCCCGACCAATATATATTGCATAGGCAATATGAATATTAATAGCGGTGTTTTTAGCAGCGTGATTTTAAAACACATCATCTTTGACGTTTCGAGCGAGCATGGAGGGCGTCCTGTGGAAGCGCGGGCGCATGCTCGTGAGCTCCTGGCACGAGCGCTACTTCGTGCTGAAGGACTGCACGCTCGCCTACTTCTCCAAGGCCGGCGACCTCCAGACGCGGGGCATCCTCGAGCTCGGGCCCGACGCCAGCGTCTCGTCCATCGAGCTGCGCAAGAAGGGCGGGTCCAAGTCCCTCTACTGCTTTACGATCGCGCCGCATGGCGGTCACCACGCGTCCTCGACCGTCGTGCATCACCACGGCGTCGGCCACGAGAGCGGGCTCATGGTCGGCTGCGAGTCGCGCGAGCTCGCGAACGTGTGGCGCAATGCGATCATCCAAGCGATCCAGCTGCCCGGCGAGAATCTTGGCGTGCGCTCGCCCAAGGAGCGCGCCTCGTCCGCGTCGATCGCTGCGCTGCCGCAGCACGACAAGGGCCGCCAGATCCTCCTCGAGAAGATGGACCGCAAGTGGCCTATGTTTAGCGGCACGTACAACGTGCTCAGCGTCCTCGGCGGCATGCAGATCTACTACGAGCAGTTCAACTCGGCCAAGCACACGCATGGCTTTGCGGGCCAAGAGTGCCAGAGCTGGCAACAGCTCAACAGCATGCTCGTCTCGACGCTGAGCGCCAGCGTCATTGCCGCGATCGCCGGTACGTTCTTCTCTTCAGGCAAGCGAATGACACTATTTGCCTCAGGCGGGATTGGAGGGACGTCAATGCTGACGGTCTTTGTGTTTTCGCTTCTCGCCGCTGGATTCACGTTCTGGACCAAGTCGGGCCACGCGCTGCACAGCGCCGACGTACCCAGCTTCAAAGCCACGCGCGTGATTCCCGGCACACCGACCGAGGTCTTTAACCTCCTAATGGACACGGACGCCCGCGTCATGTACATACTATCAAGAGATACGAAGACGGTAGCTCAGACGTCGCGTAGGTGGGACGCGTCCGTGCAGAGCGTTCGCGTGCTGCAGACGATCGACTCGCACTCGGACATCCTGCACGTCGTGTACAAACCCGTGTGGATCTGGCCCATGTACAACTTGTCATTCGTTGCCTCTTTGCTCATTTTTGTCGTGCATTAGGTGGCTGCCGGGCTGCGACGTGTGCTTGTTGCGGTACTGGCGCGAGACAGAAGACGGCTCGTATGTGATTTGCATGCAAAGCGCTGTGCACTCCGAGTGCCAAGTGTCGGACAGCACGCGCGCGCTCTGCCACGGTATGTATTTTGTGCCATTTTGTCATTTATGCCATTTTTGCCATTTTTCCGATATTTATTTTCTGGCTATAATAGGCGGTGGCTTTACGGTCGCGCCGCCGACCAACGCAAACACGCTGGAGGAGCCCACGTCGCTCGTGACGTTTGTCATTCACATGAATCCCCAAGGGTCTGCAATTTCTTTCTAGAGTCGTCGGCTCAACTCGGTGTCTAGTCTCTTTGGTGTCTTTCTGCGCCGGCTCGACCTCCTCTTCCACTACATCAAGCCGCAGATCTTTGCGCTCGTGGGGCTCGAAGAAGCCATGGAAGCCCGTCAGTACAACATGCTCACGCTTGCCGACGTGCTGCACGGCGACGACGACGCGCGGCCCGGCGAGCCGACATCCGAAGGACCTGCCGCGCCGGCGCCGGCGCCCGTTGCGCGCGCACCGCTCTTGCCGTGCACGCTGCCCAACGAAATGTGGAGCGAGCCGCCGCCGGGGCTCTTTATGGTACTACGAATGACTCTGGCTATGTTTTTACGTCATTTGGTGTATTTTGTCGCTAGGTGCGCGGCCCCGACTACCACAACGACAAGCGCAAGGTCGCGTCGGCGCCGCCAGCCTTCCAGCTCGTGGCCTGCGACCTCTTTGACACGGGCGCGGTCTCGATCGAGAACATTTGCGCGCGGCCCGACAACCTTGTGCAAACGCAGTCGATTGACGGCTTTGTGTTTGCGATCAACTTGCTCTTGCCGGGGTCGCCGCGCTACTCGCTCGTCCTCTACTTCCAGGTCGTCGACCAAAGCGTGCTCGCAGACGGATCCCCGTTCGCCGAGCTCATGAACGATTTTCTCGAAGGGTATACAGTGCGATATTGTTGTTGCCATGGCCTATTATTGCGTTTGTAGGACCGACGAGTACCGCAACGAGCGCTTCAAGCTCATCCCGTGCATCGTCGAAGGCAACTTTATGGTCCGGCAAGCCGTCGGGTCGACGCCGGCCATCATTGGCACCAAGTTGCGACAGCCGTACTTCAAAACGGACAAGTACTTTGAGCTGGACGTGGACATTACGAGCAGCGCGGTCGCGAACCGTGTCACGGGCCTCGTGCTCGGCTACACGAAGAAGCTCGTGATCGATATGGGCTTTCTCATCGAGGGCCGGCAGAGCCAGGAGCTGCCCGAGCGCCTCTTTGGCGCGTGCCGCATGGCGTACGTCGACATGACCGTGGCGACGAAATTGGCCCGATGAGCAACCATAGCACCCCGATACTAGGACGACGCGTAGCAAGCTAGTATATGGTCGCTTGCGCTTGCTGTAAACCATCGTCTTGCCATGGTCGAGTCTGCTGCGGGAGCAAACAATGCGACCGTAGAGCTCGTAGCTCCGGTCGCATCCAGCTGCCGTGTTTAGTTTGTTGGATTCTTTAGGTCTCGGGGGGTTAAGCAGTGATATTCGAGAAGTTGGTGATACGTACAAGAGGGTGGCGACGGGTCTTGTCGAGCAAGAGATTCGAGGTGTCGCCAATCATCCGGATCGTTTGCACCATCCGGATATGGGTGTGCTGGTGAAGACATAGTGATTCGTTTTCGAAGAGAAGTCCGCGGTGCGCGTTGGTGGGTGCAATCATTTCCCAACAATAATTAGCTCCTTTTACCGTAAGTGCTATCGTTCGATACGGGGTTGGATGTTAAATCTGTAGCTTCTTGGGATGAGATCGTCCTTTCTCCTTGGTCGATGGATGCAAATGTGTGAGAAAACAAGCCCGTTTACAGTGCGTTCGACGACGTCAACCGACAACGTTCGCACCCTTCGATTGGAACATGACTGCTGACGTGGCCGCAGTTGACCTTCACATTGGATTTGACGTACACCGACAATCATGTCGCGCGTCGTCTTCCCGCGCACCACGATCATGTCCTCATCGCGCATTGGCACGACCAACAAGCTCCCGTCCACGTCGTCACGTCGCCGCCAGTACCGCGTGTACATTCGGATTTTCTCCAATCTACTGGCGGCGGCCGTCATTCTCATCTCGCTCTTCACAATGGGCGTCTTGCTGTCCGAGGGCATGTTCAATCGGCTCGTCATCACGTGGTATTACCAAAATGACGCCGACTACTGGGCCGACTATGGCGCCTCGTGCGAACTCGCGCACGATGGCTTTGTCAGCAATTCATGCTCGCCCATGGAGGCCAACATGACCGAGACGTTGGCGGCATGGACAACCCTCGGTTTACACCTCGCAACAACGTGGGAAGCAAGTGGCGCCAGTCCGCTCAAGGTCACGACGTGCTTGGTGGGCGGGACACCGGACGTCGGGTGGGTCGCACTCCAGTTTATCGGCGGCTACGACGACTTTCCGAGCTGCAACCCAAGCAATGGGAGCCAGCTCGTCGCTGGTATGGCGATGGTCGAGGCCGCCAACCTGGATACTGTCTACCCCGACGGCGCCTACCTTCTCTCGATGTTTAGCGACGCCAGTATGCACGACACGACAACGTACTGGAACACCGATGGCACGAGCAACACGGTTGTCGCCAACATCACGCGGGTGCTCGTGGGACGCGACGGGTCGAGCCAGCGCTACGACGCCGGCACCAACTCGGTTTTGAATTCGCACCCGCTCGGACATCGGTACCTCGTCCAAGGCTACTGCATTTCGCAAATGATCATTCTTGACGGTCTCCTAAAGGACCAAGCGGGCTGGAGCACGGGCCGGAATCTCAAGAAAAGTGTCGTGCCTGGCTGGGCCTGCGGCCACCGCGTCGCGCACGCCACCGAGCTCCTCCTCTTGCAAGCGACGGCCGGTCTGCTTTCGATTCTAGGTCTCGCACCCGACATTTTCATTACGATCAAAGGCCTCCAAGGTGTCATGTCTAGTAAGCCCGTGCTCACCTACGACATTCTCTCGGGACTGGAGCGCCGCAAGACACTCCTCCTCTTCGTTGTGCTCTGCGCTGCGCCGTCTCTGCTCTTTGTCGACGTCGCGCGCATCTACTTTGGCACGACCAATGGGCTTCGTATCTGGACCTTCTCGATCATTTCGCTGGGCATTTTTTTGCGTTTGGGAGCTTTCTGTGCTTGACCTTCTTGCAGTACATTCCCAGTCTACCCAAACTGCGGCATCGCTTACTGCCCATCTCGGTCGCAGCGTTTTTGTATACGGTGATACCTGCGACGACGTGGACGACGATCGACTCGTACGAAGTGTTGAGCAACCTTTTCTACGCGGGGTCACCGACGATCTTGATGACAATCAACGAGACAGCGTACCCGTGTGGCGCGTACGACGCAGCGGGCATCGAGACGGCCGGGAGCTTCTTGACACCGTTGCTTCTCGTCCCGCTCTGCATTTGCGGGGGCTGCAGCGTGCTCTTTGGCATGTGCGAGCTTCGCTGCGCTGCGAAGCGCTGGATCATTGACGCCAACTGGACGACCGAGAATGCGTTCATGACGGCTTGCGGTGTACCCAACTGGTTCACGTGTCTCCCGCTCGACAAGAACGAAGCCATCAAGATTGGCAACCGCCTCTTCTGCAAGCCGAGCATGCAAGCGCGCATGGGCTACGCCAACGTGACCGTGCAGCCCATGGCGAACGCAATCCACGTCCGCCCTGCCCACGCAGCGGAAGAGAAGACGTACTTTCTCGTTAGTATTTACGACCTGCTCGTAGCCATCACGCCCCGACGCCTCCGCCTCTTTGCCCCAAAGCTGGCGGGTGCGATTACCAAGAGCATCTTTCAGAAACCGACCACGACGCGGCTCGACGGCAGCCAGACCTACGAACACAGCCGCGGGTCGTGCGTTGGCTAACTACGGTGCAATTTCTAGAGACGGCGGTTGATAATATACCGATCATTATGCGGGTCATGCGTTGGGTAACTACGGTGCAAAGTTCTAGACGAGCGATGGATGCGTTGTCTATCGTATCGTCCTTGCTATTATTAAGAACAGTAACGCCCAACGCACGTTCGAACCATCAAGTTTAAAAAAAGCGGGGAAACCTTCGTCGCTTGAACGGTCAGTTTGTCTTGAGCGGTGTTGCATCAACATGGTCTCTTCTGTGTCGAGCATCATGAGCCGGAAGAGCTTTAGCATGGCAACGGCGCGGACGAGCTTCGCGACCTTTCAACTTAACAAGCCGGGCCAGCCCAAGCGCCGGAACCAGCACCGCGTCTACCTTCGCATTCTCTCCAACCTCACTGCGGCCACAGTCGTGCTCATCTCACTCGTGACCATGATCATCCTGCTCTCAGAAGGCATGTTTAACCGGCTCATTCTCACATGGTTCCACCAAGACAACACCGACTACTGGAACGCCTTTGGCACCTCGTGCGTCCTCACGAGCCAAGGCTTCGTGCCAGGCTCTTGCTCGGCGCTTGAAGTCAATATCACTGAAACTGGCGCGGCGTGGGGAGGCCTCGGAATCCAGCTCGCCAAAGGATGGCAAGTGCCTCTCGGAACGTCGCTCTACGTCACGACGTGCTTTATCGGTGGAACACCTGCTATCGGGTGGGCTGCGCTCCAGTTCATCGGCGGCTACGATACCTTTCCCAGCTGCATTCTCACCAACGGCAGTCAGACCATTGCCGGTATGGCCATGGTCGAAGCCGTCAACGTCGATGGTGCCACGGGCGCGTACTTGCTTTCGATGTTTGCTGATGCGGCACAGCCCGCCACTGTGGTCTACACCAACACGGACAGCACGACCGGTAATGTCATTGAGAACGTTCCCCACATTCTCGTCGAACGGAATGGGTCTGCGCGACCCTATCCGAGCGCTATGGTCTCGGTCCTCAACTCGCACCCCCTCGGCAATCGGTACCTCGTTCAAGGCTATTGCATCTCGCAGTTCATCGACCTCGGCACCGATACCGTAGCGTTCAAAGGCTGGAGCACAGGTCGCGACTCCCAAAAGAACGTGGTTACTGGTTGGGCCTGCGGCCACCGCGTCGCACACGCCACCGAGCTCCTCCTCTTGCAAGCGACGGCCGGTCTGCTTTCGATTCTAGGTCTCGCACCCGACATTTACATTACAATCAAAGGCCTCCAAGGTGTCATGTCCAGCAAGCCCGTGCTGACCTACGACATTCTCTCGGGACTGGAGCGCCGCAAGACACTCCTCCTCTTCGTTGTGCTCTGCTCTGCGCCTTCTCTGCTCTTTGTGGACGTCGCGCGCATCTACTTTGGCACGACCAACGGGCTTCGTATTTGGACCTTCTCGATCATCTCGCTGGGCATTTTTTTTGCGTTTGGGAGCTTTCTGTGCTTGACCTTCTTGCAGTACATTCCCAGTCTACCCAAGCTCCGGCATCGCTTACTGCCCATCTCGGTCTCTGTGTTTTTATACGCAGCGATTCCTGCGATCGCCTTGAGCATCAACGGGTCGTGGCAGATTCTGTGCAACCTCTTTTACGCAGGGACACCGACAATTGTCATGCATCTGAACGGCAAGGCGTATCCGTGCGCGGCGTACGAGACGTCGGGTGTCGAGCCCGCGGCAAGCTACTTGTTGCCGTGGATTGTCCCCGCTCTGGTCATCTGTCTTGGGCTCGGTGTTCTTGTCGCCGTTAGCAAGCTCTACTACTTTCAGCATCGCTGGCTCCTCGACGCGCAGTGGGCGACGGGAAGCACGTTCCTCACGGCCTGCGGCCTTCCCCGCTGGTTTACAAGCTTACCGCTCGGCCGCCACGAAGCCATCAAGATTGGCAACCGCCTCTTCTGCAAGCCAAGCATGCAAGCTCTCCTAGGTTTTGCAAGCGTCACGCCGCAAGTGCCAGCATCAAAGGCCAAGTCCGACGAGAGAACCTTGCATCTCGTAAGCATCTACGACCTCCTCCTCGCAACGGCGCCAGCATGCGTCTATACGCCCAAGATATACGGTGACGTTGTCAAGAACGAGCTCAAGCCGCCGTCAACGAAGCGCTTGGATCGACGCGCCTCGTATGAGCACTCGCGCGGCTCGTGCGTGTGCTGAGCCGTCTGCGTCTGCCACGTCATCGTGAATAGACTGTATATTTCTTACTAATTCCGTATTTGGCATCACATATACCGATTTATTCCCGTAATTTGCATATTTTACGGTTTTCGAGAGAACGAGAATGAGTCTGGACGACCTGCACACGGAGACGGCCGAGTACCCGCTCCACGACGCCGCCCGTGAGAATGACTTGGCGGCCTTGGAGCGCGCACTGGCGTCGACGCCCATCGATGCGCTGGACCAGTACAAGCTCACGGCGCTGCATTGGGCGTGTGACCGCGCGCAGCCCGACGCCGTCGCGTGGCTGCTCGCCCACGGTGCCGATGCCAATGCCGTCGAGCGGAGGCTCTTCAAGCGCCGGCCGCTTCACTTTGCAGCACTTGGCGACGCGAGCTCGAGTAGCATTGTCTCGATGCTGTTGGCCCACGGCGCGGACCTCGAGGCCACCGACCATTATGGCCGCGCGGCGCTCCACTGCGCCGCCCACAGCGGCAACATTCCGGTGCTATCGTGTCTTCTCGAGCACGAAGCCAACGCGAGAGCAACGACGTCGATGGGTCAAACGGTGCTCCATGTTGCAGCTGTGAACGGCCAAAGTCCGGCCGTGGCCTTCTTGGGAGAGAGGCTGCCCGACATCGTTGCCTTCGTGGATGCGAATGGGCGAACCGCCATGGACCTCGGCGCTGTGTGGCTACCGCGCTCTGCCACTGAATCAAACGGCCACCAGTACTAGTTGAATATATCTCTCGTCCTCATTGAGTTGAGGTTTCGTGGTAAACCGTTTGACTTCTTCACAAACCGGTGCATCAATGAACACATAGTACGTACTATCAATCTGTCTACCTATCCATCCACCTCTCCAAGAACAAAATGTACTAGCATATTACAAGCGGCGATTGCTTATCACGTGGCACAGACAGTCAGGGCACAGACGACGCTTTTTTTGGTGGTTGGGCATGAGACCGACCACATGCGTTTCGTCAATTTCGTCGAGTTATGTTTAGCGAGTCCCCTATAGAAAGGCACCAATTCTACTTCCACCGGGCACCACCATGACGCTGCGAACAACGCTCTCAAACACCGCCATGAGCATCTCCAGAAGGGGCAGTGCTGTGAGCTCGTCCGCGCGCAAGTACGATGCGACCAAGCGTGATAGCATGCGTGTCTGGATGCGCATCATCGCCAACCTCGTCGTCGTCGCCGCGATCTACGGGTCGCTCTCGTCCATGTTCATCCTCAGCGCCCTCGGCGCCTTTCGCCGCAGCCACCTCACGTACAGCTTTCAAAACGACGGCTGGCGCCCCGTCTCGCAGTCGTGTCTTCTCACGTCCGATGGGTTTGCTCCCACCTCGTGCTCGTCCGTCGAGTCGAGCTTGCTCGCGACGCCCGCGGCCTGGGTCGCCACCGGCAATCAGCTCGCCAAGTTGCTCCAAGTGCCGCCACAAACCCATTGGAAGGTCACCACGTGCATGGTCGGCTGCACGTCCAATGTGACGGACACGACACCTGCGTCGCTGCAGCTGCTCGTGGGCTACGACGTCTACCCGCAGTGCAATCCGAGTGAGGGCAGTCAGTTTATCGCGGGCATGGTCTTGCTGGAAGGCGCCGTGGTCGACGATATCTATCCCCACGGCGCGTACCTCTTGACAGTATTTGCCGATGCCAGGCATATGAACAAAACAACCTTCTTCATCAACGACGACAGCTCGACCACGCGCGTCATTCTCGGTGTCGAGCGCGCTCTGATTGGGCGTGACGGCAGCGCGCAACGCTACCCCGAGGGAACGAACGCTGTCATCAACTCGTATCCGCTCGGGCCCCGGTACTCGGTTCGCGCGTCCTGCGTCGCTCAGATCGTCGACATCAGCGACCAAGTAAGCAGCCAGCGCGGCTGGAGCACCGGTCGCGAGTCGCAAAAGTCGGTGGTCACTGGAAAAGCGTGCGGGCATGTGGTCTCCAATTCGATCGAGCTCGAGGCGGTGCACGCCATCTTGGTCATCATCACGGTCGTTGGGCTCGGCGGCGACATGCTCATGACGTTTGAAGGCCTCAAGGGCGTCCTGCAGCACAAGCCGGTACTGACGTACGACATTCTCACCGGCGTCGAGCGGCGAAAAGGGCTCCTCTTCATCGGCGCGATCAGCGCGTTTCCGGGACTGCTCTTCTACGATATCGCGCGCATTTACGCAGGGCGGTCGATCGATTACTGGCTCTGGCTGCTCTCGATCCTCACGCTTGGCATCTTCATTGCGTGGTTTGCACTCTTGCTCTTTCTAAGTCTCCAGTTTGTACCGAGCCCAGCGTCCATTCGGCACAAGCTCGCGCCGTGGTCGCCCGCGGTCTTCATCTACAGCGCGATCCCGGCCATTGCGCTCAGTGTCTATGGCTCGTACGAGAGCTTGCACTCGTCGTTTTTTGCGGCGCAGTCGCTCTTGCACATGAACGTCTCGGGGCGGCTCTGTGGCTGCGGCGCATACGACGCCAACAGCATCGAGTCGGCGACGACGCTGACGCTTGGTAACATTCTTCTGGCCGTTTGCTGCTGCTTTCTCATGAGCATCCTCTATGCGATGGCCAAGCTGCAGTTTTTCCAGAAAAAGTGCCTCCTCGATACGACGTGGACGAGACAGAATGTGTTCTTAGCTCAATCGACCATGCCGTACTGGTTTACGGGCCTCCCATTGGACCAAGCCGATGCGATCAAGATTGGCAACAAGCTCTTTTGCAAGCCGAGCATGCAAGCCCGCATGGGCCTCGCCGCGGTCGTCGTGGCGCCCGAGATGCGACGCATTCTCGTCGCCAAGGAGGCAAAAGTCATCGACCCCGGGCCCGAAGACGTGGTTTATCTCGTGAGCGTCTACGATCTTGTGTGGGGCATTCTTCCCCGGTACCTCCGGCTGTACATGCCGCAAGTGCAAAGCGAAATCGTCAAGAACGTGCTCACGGCGCCGACCAAGAAGCGCCTCCAGCGCCATAAGACATACAAGTACAGCCGGGGCACGTGTGTTGGATGACAATCGTGTGCATTGCTACATGGAAATGACAAGTTGTACGATGTGGACTTGAACATTCTTGCGCGGACAAGGCCCGTACTAGTAGCGTAGCGATCCCTTGTGTGTTCAGGTGTCGACATCGATGTAGACAGAGATACGTAGTAGAAGGGTAAGGTAGCTCAAGACGGGTATAAATGATCGTCGCTGGTGCTGAGATTGTAGTTGTCGCGACATTGCCGTCAAGGCTAATTGCGTGCGTCTAGCCTTGGTCATGACGTGGCACTGCGACCCAGCGCCCAATCACAGTGCGACTGCTGGCACCGTACCCGGTCCATGATTGGTCAAAAGCATCGAATCGAACGTCCCAGCTCGTACCCCATTGGGTAAAAAGAATGTTCGAGGGTTGTTTCAACCAATGGCCTATCGGCCTGCCACCCCGTGCCTGCCACTGCCCAAAATGTCGCCCGAAGAGCTCACGTTCACCCTCGTGCTTGTCTCGCTGTACGTCGTGCCCGCGACCTTCTTCGTGCTGCGGCGCCTCTTCAAGGACCCGCGCGGCTGCTGGTCCAAGTACTTTGCGCTGCATTTGCTCTGCCTCCTCGTCTCGTATGTCTTGGTCGTCGAGCTCTACCGCGTGATCGCGGCGAGCAGCGTCCCGACGTTCGACCCGTACGACATCCTTGGCATCCGTGAGTACTCGACCAAGAAGACAATCCGGAAGGCCTACCGCGCGCTGAGCAAGCAATTGTATCGCAATCCACAGGCTCCTGTCCAGGAGCTCATCATGTCCACACTGTAGTCACCCGGACAAGCAGCTTGGCGACTCGCTCGCCGCGTCCAAGTTTGCGCTCATCGCCAAGGCCTACGAAGCGCTCACGGACCCCGTTGCGATCAAAAATTTCAAGAAGTTTGGCCACCCGGACGGCCCGTCCTTTCACTTGATCGACTTCAAGGCGGTAGAATACGAGCTATCAAGGTCGCTCACGTACTAATACCGATATGCAGATGAGCGGCCAAGCCGGCATGACGATCATCGCGCTGGTCTACGGCAGCATGGCGCTTCTCGGCGTCGCGATTGCGATGCTCAGCGGCGACAAGTACAAGCCCGAAGTGCACATGGAGAACGTCGAGCGCTCATGGCGGGCTGGCACGACAAGATGTCGGCGTTCGAGATCCTCAACCGCTGCATCCGCGAAGTCAAGCAGCCGCTTGCCGAGAAAGCTGGCGGGGTACTTACCTCCAATGTAGACGCGCCCGATTCCCATTCTCGTGTTAGGACTGCTGTGGCGGCGGCGGCTCGCTGTACGAGATGGACGCCGAGGTCGTCGCGTTCCTGGACTTGCTCGAATCCAACCAAGTCATTTCGACACTGGAGCACCGCGACATTGCGCGCATTGACCAAGACCACGTCAAGCGCGACATGGTGGCCCTCTACTATTTCTTGAACGAACGCAAGG
Organism: Saprolegnia parasitica CBS 223.65; assembly: GCF_000151545.1. Lineage (NCBI taxonomy): Eukaryota > Oomycota > Saprolegniomycetes > Saprolegniales > Saprolegniaceae > Saprolegnia > Saprolegnia parasitica. Next base: position 214,219 of record NW_012156430.1, read on the forward strand.
CCAAGGAGCTCGAGCTCACCGTGCCTTGCGCCTGTACGATTACGGCAGCGTCCCCACACACACACATGTCTCATGCTGGCGTAGTGCACACGCGCATCACGGACATTGTGCTGCAGCTCCCGTACTTGATCGAGGTACCGTCGCCGTCGGTTTGTCTTGGTCTGAAGTAGGGCTAGGTGTTTGTCGAATTTTCCATCAAAGTGGCGGCCGAGAAAAAGTCGGACGCGACCACCGTCCTCACGGCGCTGCGGCTCCTTCCCGCACTTGCTCAAGGCAGCTTGACGGTCGACGCCGCCGCCATTGCCGCCCAACGCCAGCGGCTCACGACCGGCGGCAAGGTCCGTGCACAAAATATCTTTCCGTCTCCAAATTTTGAGAATTTTGAGAATTTACCGATTAAACTAGGTCCCATCGCTCAAGCTCAACAACGTGGCCCTGCGTGTGGACGACGAGACTGATGTCTTTCCGCGGGACTGGGTCACGCTGCACCTCCAGCTCGAGCGATCGCACGTGGCTGTCGGGGCCACCGCGCCACTCGCGGGCACCCTGTACGACAAGAAGAGCAAGAACCACGTGTACCGGCGCGACCACGCGTGGGTCGTGCTCCAGAACGCGTCGACGCACCACCTCCTTGGCGCGTGGAAGATTGAGGACGGCCACCACGCCGTCACGGACGCGCTTGGCTTCTGGGCACCTCCCATCGTTGGTACATTTTTGTTTTGCTATTTGAATGGTAATTTTGATATGATGATTGTTTTAGGCGACGTACTCATGGACCTGCGTGTGCTCTCAACTGTCTATCTGGACACCGAGTGCCACGAGTCGCTCCGCATGAAGGTCGTCTCGGCCAACGCGGTCATTGAAGAAATCACGTCCGACGACGACGCCTAGTTGTCGGTGTTTTATAACGTTAAAGCAATCCGTACGTGTGTTCGAATCTGTACACGAGAGTTGCCGCAATGCGTTATGTGCGTACCAGCAAAATAGTCTACTTGAACTCTACAAGTTGTAGTTGGACAACTTGTCCGTCGCTTGAGCTGCGCCGCACTGGGTATGATGTCGTACTACTCGCATGTTTGTGGTGACTTGAGCGATGTCGAAGAGAGTCCTGAACAACATGACAAGATGGTTCATGGACCCTAAAGAGTTGGTGTTCGTTTCGATATTGGGGCCAACGTGGTTGCGCGGTGGTTGCCTTTCTGCGCAAAACGAACTGGTGCTGTCCTAACCTCCATCTCAAAATAGCTCGTCGCCTGTCTAGCAAGGACGCCGACATCAGCATGGTCGCACCGTCGAGCAGCGGCGTCATCTTCTCGGGCTTCAACCTCTCGAGTCTCCTCACAGGCGGGTTTCATCACAGCCACGCGGCACCGTCCGGCGGACCCGCGGCTCCGTCCGGCGGCCACAAGAAGAGCCCGGTCACCAAGCGTGTCTGGCTTCGCATCGCATCCAATCTCCTCGCCGCCAGCGTTCTCTTGTCGTCGCTGGTTACGATGCTCGTGCTGCTCGCCGAAGGCATGTTTGACCGGCGCGTCGTTCAGTTCAACTACCAGAACGACGCCGGCTACTGGCGGCCGTTCCAGCAGTCCTGTCGCCTCAATGCACAAGGCTTTGTGCCCCACTCGTGCTCGGACGACGAACGCGCCGTGCTCAACACGGTCGACGCGTGGTCCGCACTGGGCATCGAGCTCGCGCTTGCGCTCCAAGTGCCCTCGACCGACGTTTATTTTGTCACGACGTGTCTTGTCGGGTGTTTGGACGAGACGCAATCCGCCGAGCTGCACTTGCTCGTCGGCCGCAATGCCTTCCCAGCGTGCAAGCCGGTGGAAGAGCAGTCTGTGCTCGGGATGGTCATGGTCGAAGCCGCGGTGGTTGACGACGTCTTCCCGGACGGCGCCTTCTTGGCGACTATCTTTGCCGACATTGCGGCGCGCGAAAGTGTGACGTACATCAACAGCGACGGCACCACCAACGTTGTGCTGGACAGCCCGACACGGGTTCTTGTCGGCCTCGATGGCACGACAGAAATGTCTCCCGATGGCCTCAACTCGATCATCTTTTCGTACCCGCTGGGAGCTCGCTACTTTGTACAGTCGCGCTGCATCTCTCAAATCGTCGACATTTCGCTGCTCTTGGAAGACCAAGCGGGCTACAGCGTCGGCGAAACCTCCGGCAGAGCCATCGTGTCGGGCTGGGTCTGTGGCCACAACGTCTCGAACGCGACCGAGCTCGTGATGCTGCAGTCGGCCGCCGCCATGGCATCCTTTGGTGGAATTGCGGCCGATCTGTACATTACAATCAAGGGCCTTCGCGGGCTGCTTCGGCACAAACCGGTCTTGACATACGACATTCTTTCGGGCCTCGAGCGCCGCAAGATGCTGCTTCTGCTCATCGTGCTCTCGGGCGTTCCGTCGCTCTTGTACGTCGACGTCGCGCGCATTTACTATGGCACGGACAATGGCGGTCGCATCTGGGTGCTTTCGATCCTCTCGCTCGGTATCTTCATCGCGTTTACCGCTTACCTCGGCATTGTGCTCTTGCAGCTCGTACCGAGTCCCCGGCACCTGCTCCACCACCGCCTCCTCCCGTTCTCGACCAGTGTGCTCATCTACGCTTCGATTCCGTCCATCGTCCTCACGGTTTACGGATCGCACGAGTTCTTGAGCAACAGCTTTTACGACGTGTCGGGTGTGCTGCTCATGCACATTGGAGGCAACGAATGCGCCTGCGGCGCGTACGACACGACCGGCGTCGAGACCGCCACCGCGTACCTCTTGGGCTCGATTGCGTGGGCGGTCGGCGGCTGCGCAGTCGCCAGCGTCCTCTACGCGATCTTGTCCAGCTATCTGCGCAGCCAGATCTGGTATCTGCGCACCGAGTGGGCCAAAGACAATGCATTTATGCGCGCCTGTGGTCTGCCGCACTGGTGCTCGGGTCTTCCGCTCGACGAGGCGGACGCGATCCGCATCGGCAGCCGCCTCTTCTGCAAGCCCAGTATGCAGGCGCGCATGGGCTTTGGCACGTTGCTGCCATCGGCGCCAAAAGCCCGCGCGGTGCTCGTTCAAGTACCAACCACGGGCGCCGAGGAGCCGACGTACATGCTCGTAAGCATCTACGCGCTTCTACCCGCGCTACTGCCGCCGTCGCTTCGACTCATCTCGCCGCGCCTCTTTGGCGACATCAAGAAGAATACCTTGAGCCAGGCGGGCACGCGCCGCCTGCGACGCGGCACGCGGTACGAGCAGAGCGATGGCACGTGCGTGGGGTGAGCTGCGAGCTCGGTCTCGACAGACAAGACATTGTCTGCTGGCCCTGCATCATGTGAAATTGCGACCTTGTACATGCGGCGAGAGCGTCGAGGCGATGCTGTAGTCTTGAGGAGACATTGGAAGAAGATACACTTGTTTTCGAGGTCTCTTCTCTGTACGCCAGCCTAGAGAAGGCGAAGGTGCTGGCCAAGGGCGAAGCTGTAGAGCCGAGAGTCGATCGCGTCGCCATGGGTCGTCTCGCGGGCATGGAGCGTCTCGAGGAGCGTCGCGAGAGGCGCATGGAGCACTTGGATCATCTCGGTTGCTTCCAGCGCTGGCGTGGGCGCGCCGTCCGACGTGACGCGGGCCACGACGAAGCGGCAGGTGCTGCTCGTCAACCCTGCAGTGCGCTGCATGCGCCTTGGTGCATACTACAGTAGGGCATCGTACCAGGATCGCTGGCAACGACAGGGCCGATCGAGACGATCTCCGAGACATCGTAGCCCGTCTCTTCCTTGATCTCGCGCTGCACCGTGGTTGCGACCGACTCGCCGGCGTCAATGAGCCCCGCCGGGAGCTCGACGATCCACTTGTCTACAGCAATATAGTACCCGTCGTACATGCCATTGATCGATGTAATGCAGGGCGCGTGTACCCAGGGGCGGGCGGAACTGCCGCACGAGCACGGCGACAGGCCCGGTCGGCGCCGAGAGCAGCGGGAGGACCACGACGGCGTCCGCGTCGGCGCTCGGCGGGCGCGTCGTCCGCTCGACGGCCGAGTAGGCCCGCTCGACGCCGTCGAGGTCCTGGTACGTCACCTCGAGGAGGCGCAGCCACTTGGTCGCGTGCAGCGCCTTGCGCCCGACGACCCGCGGCAGTCGCATGCTGCTGTTCTGTGATTGGCTAAAATGATTGTTTTGCCCCTACCCCGTCGCGTCCGGTTGTCCAACCGCAAGTCGTCCATCGCTCGACAGACATCTACCCATGTACAACATGTCACTTGGGCGGTTCCTATAATAACCCGGGGACGGCAGCGTCGTGGGAGGGAGACCGCCGGCCGAGCGCCCACGTTGCGCAGGCTCGAGCATCAACATCCATGGAGCGCGCGCTTCCACGTTGCGATTGATACTTGACAGGCTTGGTAGAAAAACATCAGCACCAAGCTGCACCACCAGTAGCCATGGAGTAGCAGGCGTCGTCGAGACGCGGCTGCGAGGAGTCCACCACGAACGATGTGTCGAGCACATAGCCATGGTACCGGTACACACTTACTGTACATGCAGCTCATGCTGCTGTCGATGCACCGCCGCCATCCATCCGGCGCACGGATCAAGCCCAACGATGGCGCAGCGTGGTACCATCGTGGCCGCTGAAAAGACGCTGCCGCTCGGGAGGGTGTTCTCGCGTAAAAGCTCGGTCACGGAACGCTATCCCTGTCCATAGAAAGGCCCTCGATATCCTTGCGGCCTCCCGGCTCCGTGACCGCAGATGACACCGCATGGCGACAGCCCCGATCTTGCCGCCACACTGCACAAGCGCCGTAGTACAATGTACTACATACCGTGCATCCAGAAGGGCTTCCGCTTGGCTCGTCCTCGCCTCGGATCTACGCAACAATACACGCGCTGTGCCCAAGCGCACACCGGCCACGATGGGCTAGCGGCTGCGAGGACCCTCTCGCTTGTGGCAAGAGCAACTTGGGCGACTCGGCGAGGAGAGGTGCACTCGTGGCAGCTGTGGGTGCCACCAGCACCCACGTCCTTTCTCTTCCTCACAGGTGCACGACGCACGCCATGCCGTCGACGACGCACTTGAGCAATTGCCATGCACCGCGCGCTGCAACTCGTCATTTTCGCGGCCGTTGGCACGGCCGCCGCCGCGAACCAGACGACGACGATGATGCCCAACGGCACCGACCCGCTGTACGAGAACCTGGCCGCCCGCTTCCGCGAAGACTACGCCGATCGGTACCAGAACTCGTCGCCGGCGCTGCAGCGCATCCCGGAGGGCGAGTGGTACGGCTGGGACTACAACTTTTTCGTCAACGGCCCGAGCTTTGCCAACATGGGCGGCCTCAGCAAGTTTACGTACGCGCTCTCGATGGACGGCCAGACGGTCACGTCGACGCCGACGATGCAGAGCACCGGCACGCACCACTGGCGGCTCCGCGAGGGCTGGCCGCCGTACCCGGACGGCAGCGTGCGCCGCGAGTGGGTCGTGCACCCGGACCCGAAGAACTTTCAATGCCTCGACGCGTGGTGGGACGGCCCGACGCTGCGCGTGCACGGCTGGGAGTGCGACAAGGCCAACTTCAACCAAATGTGGCTCATCGAGTACGACTCGGACTTGCTTTGGAAGACGGTCTTCATCCGCCCGCGCCACTCGCCCGAGTACTGCCTAACCGTCAACGGTCTCACGTCGTCGTACAACAACCCGTACGCGGTGGTCTTGGATAAGTGCACGTGGCGCGTCGAGCAGCAGCAAATCTGGGCCGTGATCCAGACGGAACCAACCGGTTGATCATCACCAAGCCGTTGAATAATCTACATAAGCTTATGCACGCGACAGTATGTCACTTCTTCTTGTGATGATGGTAGCTGTGCCTTGCACGCGAGTGCTGCGAGCAGGCGTCGTGATGAACGCACTACTGCGCACAGCGTCCAGCGGTCGGGTGAGGTCTTCAACCGCCGGGTGAGGTCTTCAACGAGCTGGTACGTATATCGATGGCCATCGCACACGTCGGGCAGCCGTATTTCCGAAGAAGAAAATGCACACGCGAGAGCCTGGTGCAAGGTATCATCCAGTCGCTAAGACCTGCGTGTACGAAACGAGTTGCTCGGGATGCATCCGTCGTCTCAGCAACGACAAGAAGGCTGTATGGATGATCAAGAAGAAGACGCATCGCTTAGGACAACCATAGTGCATGTGAGGTTGCCGGAGCATCGATTCACACAAGGGTAGGTTGCCAGAAGCATATCGCGAGCTCAAACCGCTACCGGCTCGTGCTCGATGCGAGACTGACACTGGACCAGGCCTGCGATAGGGTGGTCTTCTCTTCTGTGGGTCCATGGGAGTTACCACCTTCACAAGTGCACCACAACCCGCTACGTGTTCATAGACTCCGACTATAGCCTTCCAGTCCAGAATCGACAAAACGGTAGAATTACGTGGCTTGACGAGCAGCACCCATCTGTGCCATCGTTAGTGGAACCAAAAACGTGTGCCCTTCATATCAACCGTAGGCCCTTGTCAGTGCCGTTGACTTACTACAACTACCTGTGCTAGGAAATGACGCAGCCGTCGTTGGTGTCGGGTTTTGGCGGTGCGTTGGCTCGCTTGGCCGCCTCCTCTTCGGCTTGCTTCTTGAGCCGCAGCTCTCGCCGCAGCATGTAGCCGTTCTGAATCTTGCTCGTGGCTTCGCGCCTAGAATAAAGGAGCCAGCAGACGTCTATCAACGTGGTATACCGTCGAATGCTCTCCATTTCACGCTCAAACATCTCTTCGGGGATGTGCGACCCGTAGTTCATGTGGATCTTGCCCGTCCAACGGCTCGTGCGCTGCGCGTGCACGCCATAGTGGTGCGCGTACCACACGTCTTCGTTGATGCCGTAATGACTGCCGCGTCTACTGCCAGCGTGAGCGAAACGAGATGCCGAGCAGCGTACGGCGCCGACGCCCGCGCGCTGGTCTGGCCTTTCGGCGAGTAGTGCGTCTCGCCGCGGTCGCGGTATGAAAACCGGTTGTCGTACTCTAGCGTCGGGTGCTGCTAGTGTGTTGTCTGGGATCGCATACCTGCGCGCTTGGCCGGGTCCGAGAGCACTGAGTTGGCTTCGCTCACCTTCTTGAAGAGCGCCGCTTTCTCCTATGATATGGTCCATCATGCCAAGGCGAGACCATGCGACGGTGCGTACGAGGTCGTTGCCATTGACGTCAGGATGCAGCTGCCGGGCTAGCAACTTGCATTGAGACTACGACGACGCGCCAGATCCGACAAGGTCGCGTACCGAGCTTGAGGTACGCACGCTTGATGTCCTTCTGCGTCGCATTGCTAAGTTACGCCGTCAGGAATCGGCCATACGTCTTCTTCTGCAGCGTACCGCGTTAGGTTCATCACCCGGTAGTAGTCCATCCCGGCGCCGCCGACCGCTTCCGAAGACCCCAAACCAATGTGCATGCACGCATCCGGATACATATGTCGTATCCGGTTGTCCACTACCGAGCCGCAGTCGAAGCCGCTTTTCGCAACATGGTCGACATGAAGAGACTACGGCGTGAAGCTCTGTCATTGTGCCGAGTTTCGTTGAGCTTCCAGTACATGTGCACACACTGTGGCAAGTTCACTGAGGTACCTCAATCAAAAAAGAGGGAATACATGGGGCTGCAGGCTGACCTGTGGAAGTTCCAACTACTCCGTCAGCTAATACCCTCGTATGACCGACCCATCCAGTCATTTCCCTTGAATGTTTCTTGGTAGACTCGATACGAAAATCGAGGAGCACAGATAGGCAACATCATCACGACACTTGAGCACTTTGTTACGGAGCAACCGACGATGCTTCGTTGCCATCGTCAAAGCTTGTGCGGGCGTACTTGATGGACACGCTGCTGGCGCGGTACCGCGATCGACGCATCGACTTGCTTGCGACCAGCGCTCGCGTGCGCTGCTGATGGCCCTTGCGCTTCTCGTCGTGGCTGGCTTCCGCACTCCGCCGAGCCTCTTCGAGCGCAATCGTATCTTCGTACTGGACTCGATACGCATGGCGCCGCGCCTGGTTGATGCGCATGCTGGCTTTTAGAAGGGTCTTCATGTGGCTGTCCAAGCGGAGCTACACATCCATGTAATATCGACTTGTAGTCTTCTTGCGCAGGAACCAACCGGCGGCAACGGCGTGTCGTTGGGGCCAATCAAAGCAAACAGCGGCAATTGCAGCAACGTCTCTGCCGATACCTCGGGGCCACCGCCGTAAAAAATGACTCGAAGCACATCGGCAGTCTCGATCGGGAGCTCGACCAAGTCGCCTTCTGCTGGCACGACAGCCGCAAGCTCTTGGCCGCACGCCATCTCATAGAGGCAGTGGCCAAAGAGGAGCAAATCGACATCGACGGCGCCTTCGAGCGGCACGGTCCACGCCCGCCACGTCGCGTCGCGCTCGAGGCCCAGCACGGTGTTGTAGATGTCGGCAATGCTAGCAACGCAGTGCGTGAGTCGTCCGCGTCAAGCTACGATGTACTACCGTGCGACGCCATTGTCAAGGATAATATTGGAGAGCTTCAAGTGCTCGCAGAGAATGCCTTTTTGCCGCAGCGCATCGAGGCCAAGCAGAATCTGTCGGCCGTAGCGCGCAACTTGCGGCCGTGGCAGCCCGGCGCCCGTGTGCTGCGGCGCGTACTTTTCGTCGTACGCTTTACGCGGATCGGCGCGCTGGAACAAGAGATCCTTGAGGCTTCCCGTCGACACAAACGGCTGTGCGACCAGAATGCCCGGGCGCTGCATGACCTCAACAGACGACCCTTTCTCGTTGGCGTAATGCACGTCGAGGGTCGGCAGAAGGTACGGGTGCTTGAGCGCGACAAGGAGCGACTTGAGCTTGTACGTCGTGAGCCCGGAAGATTGGTGGCACAAGAGACTCGCCTGCGTGGGCACGAGCGACAGAAGCACGCTCGCATTGGCGGCGCCCGAGAGGTCGGTACAGTCGACAAGGAACGAGTGCTTGAGCGCCCGCGACCCGATGCGGCGCAGGACGTGCTCGTCTGGGCGCCACGCAAAGAGCGGATGGCGCTGCGTGAATTTGCGCGCAAACAAGATCGCGCTCGACAAGGACATGTCCTCGATGGGCGCACCCATGTCAGCTGGTGGCTCTGCCTTGGTCGCTGCCTGCGCCGGCGCGGCTGGCGTCGATGCCGCCTGCCCCATGCTTCAAGATACGGGATGCTGCCCGAGTTGCTCGATGTCCTACTAAAGTGCGCTTTCTGGAACTATTTCTCAAAGTGCGTCCAAATCGTACTTCAAGAGGCGCACAATATAGTGTCGAATAAAACGCAACTCTATGGCTAAAGTTGGCTTGACACACGTCATTGAACGTGCCTTGTTGCGTCTTTTTAGTCGCGTGCGATCTTTTGGCCTCGAAATCGTACTTACAAAGCACGATTATGATGTTATATTCATGTGTTAACCTGGCAAAAACGTGATTATAACGTAATGCAACGTCTTGTAACACCTGTTAGTGCAAGGTGTTAGGATCGGGGTCTGTGTATGGTGGTCACAAAACTACGATTCGAGCATGAGCAAAGCTGCCAGCGCCAAAAAGGCCGATGCGCCGCCCGCCGAGAAGCCTGCGGCGAACGACACCACGCAGGCGGAGCGTGAGGAAGACGATGACGAAGAGGACGAGGCCCAGGAGTCGGACAAGACCAAGGCCGAGGAGACGAGCGCGATGAAGAAGCTCGACGGCAACGACGACGAGAATGAAAAGGCGATCGACGTCAACACGATGAAGCACCTTCTCTCGACGCTCAAGGCAGCCGAAGAAGCCGACAAGCAGGAGGCCCTTTCGCATGAGAAGGAGCTGGCCGCTGTCAAGATTACCAAGGACGACGTCGCGTTCTTGGCGGCCGAGATGAACCTTCCGATGGCGACCGCCGAGCGCAAGCTGCGCGAAGCCCAAGGCAACCTCGAAGCGTGTTTGAAAACGTTATTGCACCTCGTCTAATAAACTAGCAGCAACCGACGCCATTGATTCTACGATACTACTACTACATGCGTCGTCTGTACAGGCCGCTTGAAGGCTTCATCGGTCGGCGAGGACGCGGGACACGGACCTTCGCGCGCGCGCGATCGGCTGGCTCTCGCCCATGAGCGTCGTTCGCCGGTTCTTGTGGAGGTTGACCGCGTCGACGATCTTCTCGAAGCGGCCAAAGAGGGCGCCCGCGTCGTCGCGCGCGCCGTCCCGCGGGCTCAGCACGATCTTCTCCTTGAACTGGTTGACTGCATCCGCGAGCGAAATATGACGGGCATGTGCATACGGCGCGAACGCATCGAGCATCTCGGTGAAGAACTTGGTGCGCTTAAAGCGCGGGAAGCTGTCCTTGGTCACGAGCCGCGTGATCTCGTAGCGCGCCGGTTCAAAGACGGTGAGCTCGACCTCCATTTCATCTTCGAGGCCGCGGAGACCGAGCGATGCGATCTGGTTGATGATGCTCTCGCGCATGTTGTGGTCAATGTTGACCTGCTTGGGCGCGGTCGCGCTAATGTACGTCTCGCAAAGGAAGAGCGCCATCTCTCGCCGGGCGCCCATGGCCTCGATGCCCATGTACCTACATCATCCTGCATCGTCCTCGTGATCTTCATGAGCATCCTCGTCGTACGTGTCGAGGTCGATGAGGAAGAGCGCGTTCTCTTCGCTGAATTCCGCGCGGCAAAATGCCAGGAAAAAGTCGCGCGCCTTATGGTGCTGCATGACGTGCTTGAGCTCGACGAGTTCGCGCAGCCAGCGAATGTAAATCTCGGCCAAGACGACGGGTGACGTGCCAAGGATGCGGTTGCTCACGTCGCGCGTACACGTGAAGAGCACGCACGGCGTCTTGGCCACGACCGTGTGCTCGACCGTGGTCGCGTGCGTAAAGTGGGCAAACGTCCCAAAGTAGCTCCCCGGCGAGAGCACGGTGGCCATCTTGGAGTCGCCGACGACATCGCTCGCCTCGACGGACCCGCAAATGATGATGCAAAACTTGGTGTGGTACGTCTCAGGCGTCAAGATGACATCGCCGGTGCAAATCGTGTCTTCCACGACAAAGTGGTGCGAGAGTTCCATGAGCCGGTCCAGTTGGATGGCTTGGAAGAAGGGTACAATGTTGGACGACAACGCCTTCTTCATGAAGCGTTCTTGGAGTAAATGGCGCAGTTTGTTCTGCACCTATGGATGCGTCGACGATGAGGCATGTCTTGATAGTTTGATAGTAAAAGGACCTCGGGGTTGTCGTCGAGAAACTGCAGAAAGAAATCCCGCTCGATCGAGAGCAGCATTGCATGGTCGAGCACCTTGATCGTCGCCGCACGGGGCACGCGGGTCATGAGAGCCATCTCGCCAAAGCACGACCCAGCGTGAAGCGTGGCCAGTACGATCGACTGCCCGCTCTGGTTGGAGCTCACTTCGAGGGCGCCCGCGAGCGTGATGAACATCTCGGACCCTTCTTCGTCGTTTTCCCGGAAGACGACGCATCTAGCATCGCCATGCATCCGATCATCGATCGTCGCAACATGGAATGGTACCCCGGCGCAAGGACGCTGATGGTGGAGAGGTCGGCCAAGCGAAGGAGCTTTTCGTCGGCAATGTCGGCGAAAAACGATACGGACCGGAGCAGCGTGAGCGAGTCCGAGTTGAGGACGTTGTTGACAAGGTAGTAGACGTTGGACGCGAGTGCACTCGACGGCTTTTCCAGCGCAAGCAACTTGCTCCGCTCGAGCACTTGAATCGACGTGGCGCGATACGACTTGATGACGACTTCGTTGCCGTTGGTTTTCGTCATGCAAAAGCGGAGCAGGAACTCGTGCGACCCGCTGGTCGCGTTTGCCGACACGAGCATCTCTTCCGTGTCGATCGTAAACTGGCTCGACGCGTTCGGCGACCGGTTCCGGTCCTTGAAGAATCGCGAGACCGACAGATTGCCCTTGGCAAAGATGTGGACACCGGTAAACTTGCTCGACGCGCTCACGTTGAACGCGACGGACCCGAGCTGCGGCACGACCGCCGTGATCTTGCCGTCGTACAAGAGCGCGATTTTCGTCCGCGCGGAAATGATCGACGACCCGGGGAGCGCCGTGTGCGGCACGGACGAGACACCGAGGCTTTCAATGTCGTCTTCCACAAAGAGCGGCGAGAGGAGGCTCGAGCCCCAGATCTCCTGCCGCTCGCTCAGCGCCATGCGCGTGCACGTCCCGCCCATCTTTGCCACCGCTCGGAAACGGACCTGAGACTAACTTTAGCGCGGCCGCCACCGCTATACTAACCTCAAGTCACTTACAAACCGCTGATGGGAGAAAGGACGCGTGCGGTTTCGCCTTTTGGGACCGTAACCTTGTACCTCGTCGCATTCCCTCGCTAGCATGCGTGTTGAGCACGACCTGCAGCATCGATTTTTTTTACAGTTGTAGGTCGACGTTTGTACACGAAGGGCCAACGGTGTGGTGTTTCTTGGAGACGCGGTAGGAGCAACTGCAGTTGTGCCAGACAAGACAGAATGTCGTGCTGCACATTTTGCATGTCCAAGAACAATCAGGTTCAAGATAAGGAGCAAGCCACTGCAACATTCAACATTGAAGCTCAGGGTTGAAGCTGAAGTTATAAGCTTACTAGCGTGGCACAAATAATGCAGCTCTATCATTTCCATCACGAGCTCAAGCAACCAGCAAACAGCTAGCTGTGGCATTTTGATCGTCGTGGTCGTCTTGGGCTTCGCCATGTTGTTGTTGATGTCTTGTTGTTGTTGACGAGCTGTTGGGTTGCCCGTTGGTCTGTTGCTTCGCATTTGAACGTTCAAGATACCACAGTGGTTGCTTGAGCTCGTGATGGAAATTATAATAAGAACTGCATTATTTGTGTCAGGTTCGCAAGCTTGAAACTTCAGCTTTAACCCCGAGCTTTAATGTTGATTGTTGAAGTGGCTTGCTCCTTTATATGCACTTATTTTGATTCTGCTTGCTTTGGACATGCAAAATGTGCAACATAACAAGCACAGCAAAGTGTGAAAGCGAGCAAGGCAGGAAAGCGAGCATGGTAGGTGCCTGCAATGTTGGAGGGACCCCTTGCGGGGAGTTTGCTATCTGGAAACCGCCATCTCCGTTGTGCAGACCTACCATACGAAGACCACGCGTATGTAGGAGATGTGCATTGTCAATAACAAGTCTCTTGGCTCGATCACCGAGGTGTGCGGGGCATACGGGGGGTGATGGCAGTAAATAGTGGCTCCTACCACGCACATGCTTTCTCAAAAACGAAAGGAGCCAAGAACAACGTACAAGCAACAACGGTCGGCGGGAGACGGACCGGAGACGTCGACGCTTGCGTGGATCGTCGCGCACTTGGCTCAAAATGGTCGCAAATCGGCGGTGGACGTGATTGTCTTCGGGGTTTAAATCTGGTGGCGACGGCGAGCTTGGAACGGCGTGCTCAAAGAGTGGGTACGCCGCGAGTAAGGCTGCAAAGAGCGGCGTCTTCTTGAAGCGCGGCAGAGTGTCCTTGCGCACGAGCCGCAAGATCTCGTCAAATGCGCCATCGAACAACGACGCGATCGCCCCAGAAGGTGCGAAAAGGACCGGCGACGACGACAACGGTCGGCCGCTTTTATGCGCCGCGAGCGACACAAGAATGTCTTCGCGCATCTTGGCTTCGATGTTGACTTGTTGCGCCGCGCGTGCATCCACAAACTCGTTGCAGATGCTCATTGCGCGCTCGAGCGACGGCGAGAGCTTGAACTGCTGCACGGCGAGCAGAAATTCGATGTTTTCCGTGCTAAACTCGGCGCCGGCAAACTCCAGAATCGCCTTGCGTGCGTCCGGGAGGTTAAGCAGTGGCATCACGTCGATATTCTGTCGACTCAGTCGCAGCTGAATCGCGGCGACCGCCGCGCGATCAAAGACCATGTCCGTCGCAGCGTGGTCGCACGAGAGAAAGACGCATGGTGTTGCCGTGCTAGCTTCGCTGCCCCAGGGGCCTGTTGGCGGCAACGGCACGTGGCCAAACGAGCCGAAATACCCCGATGTCGAGACAAGTGATTTTTGCGTCCCGCCTTGGAGATGCTCGACGCTGCCTGAAAGGAGTATGCTAAACTTGGGCTTGCCAACAATTGCTACAAAAAATCGTAGAGACATAGTGTCCACAATACAAGAGACAGAATGTCTACAATGAAAAAACGTACGTAGCACGCTTTGGTGCGCGGGCACATTGTCTTCAATGTAGCAGTGCTGGGCCCACGCGACGAGACGCTCGAGCGGAATCGCACGAAAGAACGGCACGCTGCCTTGCGCCGCAATGTTGTGCACAAAACGTTCGCAGAGCATGCCTTGCAATTTCCGGTGGACTTGAGGAAAGTGCTGGAGAAAGCGCAGAAAGTTGCTGCCGTCGAGGCTAAGGAGCATGCACGCGGCTTGGGTAACGAGCGTCGCCGTACGAGCCATGTGGACCAGGAACGAGGTTTCGCCAATGCACGACCCGCTGTGAAGCACGGTGACGGTCCGCATCGTTCCTTGTGCCTAAAGTGGTGTACCTGAGTCCATCCAAATGGACAAAAATTGGCGGGATCGAACCGGGTCCGTTTTTTTAACCGCGATGGTTCCTGCCAATAGAATGGACATTTCTCGTCCACCGATTTCGCCTTCGGCCATGAGACGCTAGCATCGTTCGCTGCGTCGTGCGTTATGAGAAAGAAGAGTTGTTTATACCACGTTGGCATCAACGATGGAAATCGTGCCGAGATCTGCGAGCTGTGTGAGGTCGCGGGTTGAAATGTCTGCAAAAAATGGACTCGCGCGCAGGATGCGCACACAGTCTTCGCTGATCGCAACGCGCTCGTCTCGACTCGACCGGTCAAAGCTTTCAACCGAGGCAACCGGTCGCCACTTGGCCATTGTCGCCATGGCTGCTGGCGCCGACGCCGCATCGACCGAGACGGTCAGCGCGCGGACCTTGCCGTGCACGAATATGTTGGTGGCGAGGACCGACTTGGCGACAACATCCAGGTGGTTGCCCTTTGGAATCACAAACCGGAGGATGTACAAGTTGTCTACTCGATCCATGATAACTCGTCCATCCATGGCGCGCGTACCTTCGTGGGGATTGTGCGACCGCGTGTCTCGGACGCAACTAATGAGCACCTCGTCCGTCACAAAGCGCCGCACATCCTTTTGATCGTGGAGAAACTGAACGAGCGACTGCGCGTCCTCATAAGCTGCGGTCGCGCGACGCACGATCGGTTGAACGTGAAACGCAACGTCGCCGACACCGAGAACGGTAGCCGATATCGCTCCGTCGTAGATGAGGAGGCGGTCTAGCCCCGACGCGATCATCGCTGGGAGTAGCACGACATCGAGCGACATGCCTGAGAGCTGCAGCGGCGGCTCGACGCAAAAAAGCGAGGCGAGGATGCTCGACTGCCACACGGCGTCTTTCCGGCGTGTGTTGTGGTGCTTGGTGCGGACCAGTCGCGGCCCTTTTGCGCTCTCGGGCACAGGGTTCGGGAGGACTCGGGACGCACGGCTGCCCATGCTACGATTGCATGCGCTGTCTCTTCTATTTCTATGCAAATAACGCTCCGGATCGAGACAACATATTGTTTACTGTTCAAACGACCAAGCCAGCAGCAGACACAGTGTAGTCGACATGGCAGAATAATCGTTTAGTTGGTTGAAGCTAGATCGTTGTATGTCAACTAGGACGACGGCGCAAAGACGTTAAGGCGGGCGGCTTGATGGCGCACGAGCAGCGGCCGCACGGGTGCACTCGGAACAAACTGTTCGAGAAAGTACGCGAGCTCCAATGGCCCCGGCATCGGCGGTGCCATGGCTTGGAGCTCGGCGTGGATCTCCTTCGCAAGAAGGTGCGTGAGCGGCTCGTCTTCGATCGTGCGCTGCGTCTCTTCCTCGATGCGTTCGTTGAGTTGTCTTGTATCGTACTACCCACGTAGAGATTGATGACAAGTTGTCCACACTTTGTGTTCGACCTCCATGTTTTTGATGAGCGACATGTAGCACACGATAAATTTGTGGACAATGCTTGCAATGGTTTGGCTGCAGTCTTGCTCGAGTTGCTAAAATAGGTTTTTGAGATCTTCCAGAGGTCGGTTTGGAAGAAGAGACCTGCTGGTTGAGCTCGATCGACTCGAGCGACCGAATGTAGTCGCTTGCAATCTTGCGAAAAGCCTTGTACTGGGATGCGCACGTCGCCTTGGCGACCTTGGACGCGCGAATCTGGTGCGCGATGTGCTCGACCACTTTGGTTTCCTTGCCCGTGCGGATCTCGGCGCGGTCGTCCGAGTCGAGGATCTCGAAGATGTACGGGTCGATACCGCCTTTGTTCATGCCGGTTTCGAGCGCTTTCGCCGCCGACTGGAACGATACGTCAAACGATTCGAGCGATGCGCGGTACTGCGTCTTCGTCGCCTACGCTATTGCATATGCATACGCTATCGATGGTCGGCGAGCACCTCAAAGATGCGGTTGCGCTCGGTCGCGTCGGTCTGCAGCGTCTGCAAGCGCTCAATGTGGCGCTGGAGCTCTTGCTCGAGCTCGTCAATGTCCAGCGGCAGGTTGATGCACATGGCGTCCTGCGCGCTGGCGACCTGGGCAAAGAGCGCTGAGACGCGTGCAAGGATGAGGCCGCTGCCATGGTACGTCGTCGAGGCCGGCTGCGCCGCCTCGAGCTGCGCGGTCGCCTGCTCGGAAAAGTCGCGCAGCTCTTCCTTGTGCTTGGTCTGGAGGTCCACGAACTCGCGCAGCGTTGTGGCCAGCACCTTGGTCGCATGGATCCACTCGGCCGTGTTGCTGAAGGCCCGCGCTGCCCGGTCCGTCGCCATTTACTGCAGCGATTTGGATTTGGCTCGCCTCTTGTGATTGGCTTATTTTGTTCTCCGGTTGGTTGCGTGTTTTGTATTGGTTTTATAGTATTATCGATATATCACTTGTTGTATGTATGTCTTATTTCAATCACAGAATACTATTATGGATCCCGTCGCTGCCTGCCCGTCCACATACAAACATCAAGTCTATCAGGTGAGCGATGAAACGGCACGCGCAGGCTAGGAACACGCAACTTCCATCCAACTTCCTAGTAGAGGCACCGACGACACAGCAGCTCAAAGCTCTCAACCGAACGATCCAAGCCGGTTGAACACCATAGGACGAAGGCAATGAGAAGCGTAAAAATGTACAGAGCTCCAGCTCCTGCAGCGCCTGTCGTCCTGTCGACCAATCTTTTTATTATTTCGTCTCAACACTCGGTGTTTGAATGCATTGTAGCAAGGTGGGAATAAAAATATAGAAATGCAATCTGGCGGCCAAGCTGCCACGTCATGTTCTGGCCTTGGCAGTTGATCATATTTATCAATCAAACGTGTTCGCGTTGAAACCAAATTAGCAAAAACGAATTTGAAGACTTCGCATACGTAGTGCTACGCCTGAATGCGTGCGAGTTGGCACCAGCACTTGGTCGTTGGGAGTGGGCTGCGCACCTTGATCATATTTTTCAACGTACAGGCGGTTGCCATGGTGCACTCTCTCACTTTGCCTTTTCGCCCGTCGACACCAGTCCGTTCAAGCCATGCAAGCCGCGCGCAACCACCGCCACCGCCGTGACGTCCACACGGCGCCGTTTGACCTCGGCGCCTTGCGGTGCTACATCACCAACAACCGGGTGCACGAGGCCGCGATCGAGCTCAACAAGGTCATTGACACTCGAAACAACGGCTTCCACGACGCCCAGGTACGCCGTCCTCTCGCAAAACGATGGCGCTCACACTTGCATTGCAGATTCGTGAAATCTACGGCAGCGACGGACGACTGCGGAACTCTATTCTGTTTACGATTCTACGCCATCCAGCAACCAAGGAGCTGCTCAACCACCCAGTCATGCGCCAAGTCGAAAACATCAAGTGGCAGGTATGTCCTTCCTCCCGCATTCTACAGGTTTGTAAAGCACATCTCGTAGAGCTTTGCGTGCTGCATGTACATGCAGCAGCTCATGCTCTACCTCTTGCTGCTGACGACGCTGACGCTTGCAGTGACGATGGACCTGAGCGACGGCGAGTCGCCCAACTTCCATACCCAGCTGCTCGTCTGGTTGAATGCCGGCGTCGCGCTCGTGCTCGGTCTTGCTGCGACCAACTTTTTCCAGTACGCCAACCGCAAGCGCTGGGCCTTCCAGTCCATCGCTGCCATCGGTCTTGTGCTCTTTGCGCTCCATTTCTGCTCCGATCTGATCGCTGCCCGTGTCAACTGGATCTGGTTTGTGCGCTGCAACAACCTCGTGCTGACGTCCACGACGCTGTATTATATTCGGCTTGAGATCCTCGAGCTCGTCAGCGAGGTCAACGTCGACGCGAACCCGACCGTTTTGCAGCTGCTCGAGGTCGCCGTCGAGGCCATTTGCGATTTTTTCCTCATCTTTGTCGGGCGCAACGCGGCACACTACTTCAGCTCGTTCTTCAACAAGGTGAAGCTCCCGACCTTTGTTGCGATCCTCGTCTTCGTCGTCACCGAGACCTTTTGCCCGTTCAGCGACGACGTCCGCCTCTACTTCGGCATCATCGTCACGTTCGCCTCGTGGGCCCTCGGGGTTCAGTACCTCGAGATCCACAACACCGCCGGGTACCTCATCTCGCTCATGACGTTCACGCTCAACGACGTGGTCCAGTTCATGGCCATCTACCCCCCGTTCCAGTGCGCGTATGCGATTGCGTACTACCTCCTTTTCGAAGGCCGCGACGACGTTGACGCCTACGCGACGATCGCCCACAGCTTTGTGACCACCTTTCTTGTCATGCTCGGCCAAATCGACCTCGATCCGTTCGAGGACCTCCCGGGGCTGGGCCAGTACGTCCTCGGCTACACGCTCCTGCTGACGCACGCAACCTTGGTCATTGTTCTCTTCCTTAACGTGCTCATTGCGATGCTCAACAAGGCGATGGACCATGTCGTCATGGAGATGGCCATGCTCGAGGCGCGCGTGAGCTTCGCCGAGTGCATCATCCGCAGTGAAAAGACCATCGGCCTCCGCGCGATGCCTGTGGTGCCCACGGACGAGACAATGCCGCTGGTCCGCCATCATATTATGCTCGAGGTGGAGGCCGCCGCCGCCGCCGACGGAGACGTGTCGGACGACGACGTCGAGGTCGACAACGAGACCCAAATCGCCGCGGTGTACGCCATTGTCCGTGAAGAACGCGCCCGGAATGATCGCCTTGAAGCCATGCTCCGCACTTTTGCGCAGCACTTTAATATTGTCGTGCAGTAAATGTTGGTGATGCGCGAATTCTTTTCCTTCATAAATTGAGTTGTATCTTATGCATACTTCAACGAGATGATCTTCGAGGACGTTGGCCACCTCGACGCCCTTGGCGACGTTGCGCACCCGTATTTGTTATCTTCTTCGTCCTCCTCACCTCTGTGCTAATCTAAATACCGGTAAGCGC
This sequence comes from Saprolegnia parasitica CBS 223.65, assembly GCF_000151545.1. Lineage (NCBI taxonomy): Eukaryota > Oomycota > Saprolegniomycetes > Saprolegniales > Saprolegniaceae > Saprolegnia > Saprolegnia parasitica. The sequence continues at coordinate 233,646 of NW_012156430.1, forward strand.
ATCAAAGTGGCGTGTGTTTAGCCAATAGGCATTTGTACCTCTCTCTCAAGTGCGTCCATGGATCTTGCATGCCGAAAAGCGTACTTGAGAGGGTCGCGACCACATTTGGATTGATTGGCGGATCATCCGAGCGGCATGAGCGCGATCGAAGCAACACCGCGCGGCCAGATCTGGATCATCAACAACATCCAGAAGCGCAAGAACATCCGCGATCTGCTTCTGAGCGCGGCGGCCTTTGGTGTCGTCGAGGCCTATGTCGTGGGCCACAAGCTCCTGAGCTTCGAGGCGGCGCTCCTCCAGTTTGCAGATTCAGGTTTCGAGCTGCCTTTTCCAATCACACGCTGCGCGACGCTCGTCGAGTGCCGGAGCCTCCTCAAGACGCAGAACCCGTCGACTCGAATCGTTGGCATTGAGATCCTCCACAACGCCAAGAGCGTCAACGACCCGGATGTGTTTACCGAGGCGCCGATGGCCTTTATGGTCGGCAACGAAGGCAGCGGGCTCTCGGACGCCCAAGTAGCCATCTGCGACGGGTTTGTCTACATTCCGCAGTACGGCGGCGGCACCGCGTCGCTCAACGTCACGGTCGCCGCGTCCATCATCATGCACAAGTACGCTGTCTGGGCCCGTCCGTCGGCCCATCGCAGCTAATAAAGCTACCAAGATGTAGAGCGGTTCATTAATATCTTGGGGCTGAGCTGCATCGCGTGCTCGATGAGGGCGGTGAGGTGCTCAAGTCGTGTTGAGGACGATACAGTTTAACGAAACAGGGATGCGGAAGGCTCGGTTTGGATGCGGCCGTGGATGTGGCCGTCGCTGTCAAGGCTACATCCGCTCAACCAAGTTTACTCACATTGCTCTGGGGAACGGGTGATTCGGGGCAGAATGCAATGACGTCACTTCATTGACGACGCCCAGGTGACGAGGTTCGTTGGTTCCTTGGGGATCCCAGCACCCATAAAGTGACCGACAGAATCCGAGAAAGCCGCGATCGAGCGCCATGGCACATCTAGAAACGTGGCAGCCACATCTTCGTGGTCAACCAGAGTAGCACAGACGGCCATGCCACCCGCAAATGCACAGAAGCTTCGGCTGCATCACTGCGGTTGCATGGTCCCGGCACACTTCGAACTTCGACGCCACCCACACCGATCTGATTTTCACTGCGAACTCGAGTTTCCCACCACACACACACACGCCGGCTACGACTACGGTTCGCATTTCTCGGGGCAGACTCGCCTTCCCCGTTGCCCTACGACATGTCGCTGTACGCAGAGCTAAAACACCCTTCGGTGACGCCATCATCTGCGCCGCCGCCATGTAGCTGTGTCGGCCACGCATTCGGCCACAGCGAGCACAAAGTACATACACCGAGGCCGCACAGTACACTCCACACGCTCCTGCATACTTGATGACGCCAAGAGTGATCGCTGCACGTCATTGCGCTGCGAGTTCGCACGCCATTCTGGCCACATACATCGTCACCAGCAATTGCGCTGGCCACAGTCGGCAACTGCAAGCTCCACTTCACGCACGCCACCATGTTCTTGCCTTGTCTACCGAAAATGCATACAAGTTATACAAGCCATACAAGGCATACAAGGCAGGATGCACTGACGGACAAGCGACCTCGCAAGAACGGTGCCACTGCGTGAACGATTGCTCCGCTTCCAGCCTCGGTTGCCACGTATTCCCGACCACAATCGAAGATTCCCCGCAAACTTCGAATCGCACCTGCGCCTGACGCTCGGTCGCCCAATCAGAAGCCGCGTGTCAAAGATTGCTTTCGACGCCAGTCACCAACTTGCCTCGTCCATGGAAATCCACTACCCGGACGACCTCCGGCCGCGCCGCCGGTTTACGTTTGAAGTCGACCAAGAGGCCAAGCGTGGCCGTACGTCCTCGACGCCATCGTGCCTACAACTCATCATTTCTTATTGGTGTAGCCTCGTGGGTCTATCCGGGCCTTGGCAACGCGACGGGCCGCCTTCACCCGGCGCCCGAAGAGCTCGCGGCCATCCACCAAGAGATGCACGCGCCCAAGCACTTTCTGTCCGAGTGGTACTCGACGGGCATTAGCGGCAACGACGTGCTCTCGAGCTGCCTCTACTCGTCCGGCATTGTGGCCTCGAAGGCCGGCAAGTTTGCGCCCTTCGCCAACCTCCTCGTCGCCTGTGTCATGTATCTCTTCCGCTTCATTTACGTCGAAGTCGTCTCGGCCATTCCGCTCAACGGCGGCTCGTACAACACGATGCTCAACTCGACGTCCAAGCGCGTCGCTGCGCTCACGTCGGCGCTCGCCATCATTGCGTACCTCGCCACCGGCGTCGTCTCGGCCGTCTCGGCGTCCGACTACCTCCGCAAGCAGATCGAAGACCTCAACCACATTCACTGCGCGACCGGCATTCTCGGGACCTTCGCGATCCTGAACGTCCTCGGCATGTCCGAGTCGGCCAAGGTCGCGCTCACGATTTTCATTGCGCACACCATCACGCTCGCGGGACGTTTCTCCGTCTCATCGATTTT
>NW_012156430.1:236271-316490 GCF_000151545.1 Saprolegnia parasitica CBS 223.65
AGATTTGGCTCAGCGTCGACGGCTTCATCGTGCTCTCCGGCTCCGTCTTGACGTCGTACGTCGGCATCACGGGTCTCGTGCGGCGTCTCGCGTCCGACCGCGTCCTTCCCGAGTTCTTCCTCGCCGAAAACGCGTGGCGTCACACCAACCACTACATCATCCTCTCGTACTTTGTCATCGCGACGAGCCTCGTCTGGATCCTCGAAGGCAACGTGACCATGCTCTCGAGCATCTACTCGTACTCGTTTCTCGGGCTCCTCGTGCTCTTCTCCGTCGGCGCGATGCTCTTCAAGCTCAAGCGCGGCGACATGCCGCGCGAGACCAACACCCCTTGGTATACATACATATATGCATCGAAAACTCCTTTCTGAGCGTCGTGGATGTGTAGGTGGAAGTGCCTCGTCGGGTTCGCCATGGGTGTCGTCGGCTTCTTTGGCATCATGCTCGGCGATCCGCGCGTCTCGATTGTGTTTTTACTCTACTTTTTCTCGGTCGCGGGGCTCATTTTGCTCATGCTCGAGCGCATTTTCGTGCTCCGCGCGTGCATGCTCGTCATGAAGAGCCTCTGCCCGTCGCAATGGACGACCACGGAGCGCGTTCTGATGCCGCCGTTGCTGCCGACAGATGCGTCGACGCCCAACAACTTTCTCGGGAAGCGCACGATCGTGCGTGCGATCAAGACCATCAACGAGCCGCCCATCATCTTCTTCTGCAAGCACCTCTCGCTCACGATCCTCAACAAGGCGATTCTGTACGTGCGCCGGAACGAGCACACGGACAACCTCCGCATCGTCCACGTGTACGCCAAAGGCACCAAGCCACCCTCGGACTTTGAAGACATTGTCGGCGTCTTCGACTGCATGTACCCCAAGCTGCGCGTACGTCGCCTTTTTTCTCGTCTAGCATGTTTCGATGACAATATGGCGCGTAGATTGACGCGATTGCGGTCGAAGGCACGTTCGACCCGATTCTCGTGCAGTGGATTTCCGAAAACCAGCGCATTCCGACCAACATGATGTTCATTCGCCAGCCCGACAACGTCGACGCGCACAAGGTGTCGATGCTCGGTGTGCGCGTCATCACGGGCTAGACGTCCCCACCGTCCTAGAGACTGGATCGCTCGGTAGTAGTATCGCTTTTTATATCATCATACATACTATGCAGTGTCTTCGTTGCTGGGGCGTTCGAGACGGCTCATTCGTCCAGTCGTTTGGCGAGGAACGCTTCGTAGCTGCCACCAAGAAGGCGCGAAACGTCACGGCGAATGTCCTCGTCCGTGACGACCCACCCGTGCGCCAGCAGCTGCGTATACAACGGCGTCAACGTCGTTGCCAAGATGGACCGAAAGTGCTTCCACTTGTAGACGAGCTGGTCCAGCACGCGTGCGTCCGAGTGCTGCGCCGTGAAGCCGGTCCCGAGCATTTCGAGCCGCATGCGCGTGAGCTCGGAAGTGATCGATGGGTTGTTGCAGTACCACCAGCAGCCGTACAGATGGACGTTGGCAAACTTGTTGGCGACGACCGTCACCTCGTGCTGGTTGACACGTGAAAGGAACGTGGCGAGAAACTTGACGCGTGGGTTCGCGCGTGCGAGGCGCGTCAGCAGCGACACGTCGACGACCGCGACACCATCGCCGGCCAGGCACAGTCTACAGACAACATGATACTATGTCCATGATCCAACCGACAAACCGAGGGTTGAGGCCGCGGACAGCGCCAAATTTGAGTGCAATGGGCAGCGACAGTCGCGCGGCCAGCGGCAAGACCACGCACGACAGCAGCAACGCGCCACTGGGCGAGGCGAGATCGCGCGGCGCGTCACGCGGCGAGTCATCGTCATAAACAAACGTGTGGGGCACGCTCGCCATAAAGTACTCGGGTTGGAGCACGTCGATCCAGTGCAAGAGGAACTGCTCAACGCCATCCAGCGTATGTGGGAGATGCCTGTCCGATACAGCATTTCCATCAGGGATGCTCGATCGCACGCCACGTACAGTGTATCGAGGGCAGGCCCGATGGACGACCAGAGCCCGAGGAGGAGTTGGTCGATGCGGAGCGCCGTCTTGAACTGGCTGCGGTTGCATCTCGCTGGCGTTGGGGTCCAGTACTGCGTCTCCAGCGGGTCGAACGGGATGTTGGTCATGACCACGTAGCGGACCTTGGCGAGTCGAAACACTCGATCCACGTACGCCGTCGGGGACTGCGCATCAAACCACGCTAGACAGACGCGTTGGATACAAGCGACGAGCACAAATCTCTACCGCGGATGCCACGCAGGTCCCGCGTCGCAACCAACGAAGCGAGGCCGAGCTCAAAGAGCGTCGTGATCACGCCTTGGCACGCCTCTGAGAGCGGCGACCGGTCGCAAAACAGATGTTGCCACACCGCATCCGCTTGTGCCGTCCCTGGAAGCGCCTAATAGATCCAGGGCTAGGGTTAGGTCCTGTCAAAAAAATGTACGTAAAAGGCTTCGGGGGACGTGGTCGCGGTGCTGAGGTACTCGGCCACGAGGTAGTGGTACGTCAAGAGCGCGTCAATGCCCCAGAGCATGAGGGCATCGTGGGATGGCGGAAACAAATGCGTGTGCACATCAATCACTGGCGTGGTGGTGACGTGCGACTGCACGCTGGCCGCCACCGCGTCTGGCGACGTCAGTGCGCTCTCACGTGGCGCTTGAAAGTGCTCCAAAACGTCCTCCAGAACCCTCAGCGCCGGCGTTCTATGCAACAAAACGAGGAGCATCGTGCACGAGCGATGATCGCAGTACGTCAAGAGGCGGTGGTACAAGGCGGCCACATCGGCGGCAAAGTGCAGCATCGTCGGACGCGTCCAGTCGCATCCGGGAAGCGTCTCGAGAACCGCCAAGACCGCTACAATACACCTCTTTGGACCAAAATGCGGGGCGTGGATACCTACCGATCGACGTCGAGCTGGCGTTGTGCAGCCGCGACGGCACAGACCCGTTGCCATCGCGAAACGTGTAGCGACCGACGCTGCTGTCGGCGCTCAAATCGCCCACGTAGTTCCAGCAGCGACCTTCCGTCGTTGGTGTTGGGTCCATAAAGCCTACACAGCTCCATTGACACGACTCGGTTGCAGCGGTGACGCGCACCGGTAAAGATAGGGCCGCGCTCGGTCGTGTGCGCCTCGGACGCCGGCGCGGGTGTGAGGAACCGCAGTAAAAAGGCCGTGGCCAGGGCCATCATGGCACTTGGCTGGTACGCCGCATCGCACTACACGAGGATGACGTGTCACATAATTCTGACAGGAACGTTCTCGTGTGTTTACCGCCAGATTCGAGAGCACCGAGGGCCAGAGTCGGATCTGGAATTTGGTAAAGGCATTCTGGCTCACAAAAAGGTGTCCATGCCAAAGAACGGATGGCGGAGGCGATGGATCCACTCGTCGTACACGCTCTGCACCAGCGCCTACCAGCCTACCATTCCACAATATCTCGTCTGGAAAAGGTTTCGTACCGCTGGAATCTGGTTGTGCTGCACGAGCGCGGGCGCAATGTCACGGCGAAAGAGCTCGTCCAGAAACGTGTAGACAGCTTCGTGTGTCGCTGTCGTGTTGCCGACACGCGAGAGTGCGAGGCAGTAAACCATCGCCGTGTGCGTCGCGTTGGCAATGTTGAGTTTCAGTTTGTGGTACGCACTCAAGTCGCCTAGGACGCGAATTGAGAATTGATAATTGAGAATCGGTTGCCGAGGCAACGCACCGCAAGTACGCAGGACGATAACACCCGGCAGCGCGGCCCACGACGTGTCCAGAGACGACGCGCTGTCTTCGAGCACGAGCGCCTTTGGGGGCAGCGGCTCCGAGAAGGGCACGAGGGCGTTGCTGGGGCGACCGGCCGTGATGCGGTCGACCATCGAGTTGTGGAAAGTCACTTGTGCGTCAATGTACGCGGCGACATCCGGCGTGCAGAGCGCGAGGACCAGCGCTTTGATCGCGTCGCCGTTCGCCGGGAGATTGTCCGTATTGATCACCGAGAGCGCAGCATCTACGCGCCGCATCCATGTGAACCGACATGGAGCGGAGGAAGGAGGCAGTACGTGGCAACGCGACACTGCAAGTGGCCAAGAACGCGGCAAAATCCGCCATGGCTTGGCTACCGGCTTGGATCCCAGCTTCCGTGACGCCGACGCCGATATAGCGCAAGTGTGGCAGCTTGTACGGGAGCTCGAGAAAGGCTGCACGGCCGTCACGCGTGCCCAAGGTCCCGACGCCCGCGAGCTCGACCTACGCATGACGATACCATGATGGAATAACCTTCATGGGGCCAAGCTACCGTGTGGGTTGACGTATGGCCGTCGCGCTCGACGACGTCCATCTCGTACGTGCCGCCAGCAGCCAGGCAGGCATCGACAAAGTCGTGGCCTCGCGGCTGCGCGACAACGACGCCATGGCCGAGCTGGCGCAGCGCGGGCACAAGCAAGCAGCGCTACGCAGGCCATGAGGTGCTGCACGCATGGTCCGATTCATCGCACGAGGAAGCGCCCGGCGCCGAGGCAGACGGCCCTTACGCTGTCGGTGGCTCCGTGGATCTCGAACGCCATCGTCGACGAAATCTTGACTTGTATCGTCTAGAATCACGCCATTTTACGTCGCGATGAAGTGAATTTGTTGGCCTTCCGTGGCGTTGTTTTAGACAGCAAAATACGCTTAATCCCCGTTGGGATTGAGTTTCAGTCTGAAAAAAGATGTGGATTGGCCAAAAACACGACGCAGCCGACCAATCCCAGTGGTTCATACAATCCCCGTGCGACATGTGGCGCTGGCCAAGTTGAAGCTGCGAAGCTCGGATCTTTGACACTTCATTGAGGCGCCTGACGTCACCTGGTCCGAGCGCATAGACGTCCCGCGAAGCCAGAGCCACGGACGCTGAGGACGTAGTTCAAGGCCTGCGATACACGATGTATCCTGTTCTATTAGCTCGGTTCAACCCGCTAACAGGCGCGCTCGGGGTCATACGCACGCTGCTTGGCCAGCGCCAAGGTCGTCCGCTGCTGGAGTTGGCGGCGCGTAAGGCCTTCCGCGACGATGTGAAGCGGATGGCGCTGCAGCGCGCATCGGCGAGAGACCTTGAGTGTGAAGGGCACTTGCTTGCCGCCCACAAATACGGGTCGGAGCTTGTACCGACGCGGCGGCGCGACGGGTGGCAGCACGCAGTTGGGCAAGACGTGCGACGGCCGGGCATGCAGCAGCGCTTTGATTTGAGCGACTTGAAGGGGCTGCTTGGAGACGCTGGACCGCTTCCGCGCCGCCGGCTTGTTGCTGTGGAGCCATGCCACAAGGCACGAGGCAATGGCAACGATCGATGTCATCTCTTCTCTACGATACGCGCACTGCAAACGACGGTCGAGGCCGTGTGAGAATGCTTCGAATCGGCCGGTTGGCAACGGTCGTCAGTATCATCCGCAGCCCAAGTCATTTCGGTCCAAAAGGTTAAATTAGAAAAACGATGATAAATACGGCGCTACGAAATGCTCATCGAATGAGCATCTGCACGGCGGCCGCCGTCTTGGTGGCCTTCTCTTCGTCGACGCGGGCCTTCCAGAGCTGGTCCGTCTCGTACACCGTGTCGAGGCGCTTCTTCTGGCCCTTGTGAGCCGCATACTTGGTGAACGGCGTGCGCTTGCCCGAGACGATAATGCCCGTGGTGTAGTAGTGGCGTGGCGGCGTCACCGGCGCCTTGACGTGCTTGGAAAGGAACGAGAGCTGCGACTTGTGCTGCTTGAGCACCGTCTTGATCGCACTCAGCTCCGCCTTGAACGGTGTGTTCTCGGCAATGGGCGCGGCCTTCTCGTGGTGGCCAAGCTTGACGAGCCAGGCTTCGATGCCCTTGAGCTGGTACTGCTGGCGCTCGGCGGTCGTGATGCCCATGGTATGTGTGGGGAGGCTGTGCAAATTGGAAATGAGACCAGTCGACGCAGGCGCACCAATCCACATCCCAATTGTTGTCCAGTCGCATGTGCGACCAGCTGGTGGGTTCGCCAGCCCGCCTTCTAGCAGCCACCGCGACTGGCCCTTTTCGGTTCCTGTCACATGTGGGCTTTTGGGCTTGCGACAGTGGTCATTTTATTGCACACGTCTCTCACACTTTATTGGCTTCGCCACATTGTGCATACAAATGGCAAGCTCGAGTTGGCAATTTGCATTAAAATGCAATCCAATCCAAAACAAAACGCCGATGCCACGGCAAACTCAACGCGAGATGGTTTTGAATCTTTTTCGCACGTGTTTTTTTACGAGATTCCATCCTCGATACAAACTTCAAGTATAGAAAGTTGAAAGAAAAAAGCACCGATCACCTGGCGCGAGATTCAAGCAGGATATCTCTCTCGACGTGGTTTGTAAACAGGCCACCCGTTGGCGACGGCAGCTCGGATGCCACCGAGCCGCACCGGGGTGCCCATGGAAAAGCAGGACGCCAAGGCGTGTGCCTCCAACGTCCGCTTCGTGATTGGCCGCCTCGCGCGCCCGCTCCAACCGCGCACGCAGTGCTTGTCACAGGCGCAGCCTTTTTTCTAACGCAAATGTGCACCTTTCGTGCATCGATACTGAACGAGTCGGAAGTCGGCGCAGACACGCCGTGACGACATGAACGGCAAGTGCAATTTGGCGACCTTATTTCAAATCTTATTTCGCGCCCGCGGCTATGCAAGCGAGCGTACACGGACCAGTTGGCGTGCTGTTTATAGGAAGCACCTGCAGACACCCACGACAAACCTCCCACCACGATGGAGATTGCTTGGTCGGTGCCCGGTTGACCAGCGGACGCACGGCTTGAACCCATCCATTGGTATCACTCGTACACGCAGAGACTCGGGACACTGCGGACGGGCTTGCAGGCCGACGCTCTCTCAATGGTCGCTGTCCAGGGTCCCGATGGAGACGATGGATAGGAACGACACCACCGCCAATGCATCATCCCGCATCGGTCGAGTATCGGGGCCGTTGCCATGTCCTTCGTGTTCTGGTGCACGGTCATCGTCGTGCTCTAGCACAAGCCCTTGGATCATCAACATCATCATCACGAGAGGAGCGGTCGTGGTGATGATGCAGCGGATTAAAAATTAGACTTAATGCAGAAAATACTAGCCCTAACAACCTCCTGCACGCTCTAGCTCCACCAGAGCGGGGCGCCGATCGCGCCGTTCACGGACGAGTTGCACTCGACACCGCGTTTGGGAGCGTCGCCATGGACGCTCGGAATGTACCAGCAGTGGCCGCGCGCAATGCCGCCGACCTTTAGTTTGCTGTAGTCGAAGCCGCCAAAGCGCCAGTCGTTGTCGAATGTGACGAATTGGACCTTGAGCCACTCTTTGGAGAAGCTGAGCTCAAAGAAACCGTAGGGCTGGCCGACCACGAGCCATTGACTAACAAGTAATTCCATGAGCCGCCGAGAAAGAAGACTTGTCGACGTACTTTTTGACGAGGTCGTTCTCGATGATGGGGCTGTTGGCGGTAAAGTAGCCGCCGCCGCCGCCATTCTCAATGAAATGCGTGCCCCACGTCGCAATGTCGTGGTTGAAGCCGTGCGTGTGGCCGTTGATCCACACCGTGAGGTTCGTCGCCTTGCAGAGGTCGTACCACTTGAGCATCTTCTCGTTGCTCATGTGGTAGTGCGGCGAGAAGTGCGTGTTGATAATGGTAAAGTCGGCGTCGGACGCGGCAATGTCGACAAGCGCCCGCGCGTAGCCTTCTTCGGCCCACGCGTTGATGCGGTTGATGCACGCGTCGTAGAGCTCGGTGCTGCCGCCGGCGCACGACGCGGCGCCGCGCTCCGTGTTGCCGCACACACCCGGGTTCGTGTTGTACTTGGCGGCGTACCCATAGCATTGGCAGCACACCTCTTTGCCGCCGCTGCCCTCGGCGTAGTTGGTGTCGATGTTGAAGATTTCAACGACAACGCCGTTGCGCTCGACACGCTCGACGTAGTAGTGGTCCCGTAGCACCCACCGATCGCCGTACGGACTCTTGTAGCTGCTCTGCGCGAGATACCGGTGCTCGAGGTAGTCGACGAGCTCGGACGGCGACGAGCACTCGTAGTAGGGCTCGCTGTCGCCGCAGATAAAGTTGGCGCCGCCAATGTCGTGGTTGCCCATGACGTTGATCCACGGCACGTACTGCAGCGACGGCTGGTTGTACACCTTCTCGAACGACTGCTCAAAACGGTACTTGGCGTTGTCGAGGCCGACGCCGACCCAGTAAAAGTTGTCGCCATGCGAGAGGATCCGCGACGGCGCAAGCTCGTTCGCCGAGAGCGCCATGAGTTCGGCCACGTAATTCTGGGCCCAATAGTCGATCTGGAACCGGTACGACTTGGGGTTGACCCAGCCGTTGTAGATGACGCAGCACGAGCCCGGGTCGCCGTTCTCTTTCCCGAGTGTCCCGCCCCAGTCGCCGATCGCGAGCATCGTCAGCGCCGGCGTCATCGTTTCCGGGTCCGGAAGGCGACCAATGCGATCGATGGCCGTCGTCGCGTTGGGTAATCGCACGGTCGTGTTGGGCGTCGTGTCAAGCGCGTCATGGACGAGCGCGGGCGACGACGAGGCGTCGTAGCGGCCGATCGCTAGCACGCCGAGGCAGGCAAGGCCGACGCCGCCGGCCAGCAGCTTCTTGGTCTACCGAGGTTGCGTCCATGAGCCTCCGCATGGCATCGAGGGATGGCCGTACCTTGGGTGAGAGGCGGGACCGCGGCTGGTCGGGCGAAAGGAGCTGCGCCGACTCGAGGTCCGAGGCGGCGGCCATGTGTCGTCGAGAGGGTAAAAGATCTTTTGACGACGGAGGCAACACCTCGCATCGCATGGATTTGTACAGGTCGTCCATGTGATTGGTCAAAAGGAAAACCGATGCGCCAATCCGAAAGCAGAGGCTGCTTGATGTTGAAGTTGCGTTTCTCTTGGCGCACTGGCGACACCGTGTAATACTATGCATTGTGAGAGGTCGGGGCCGCCAGCGTCGACGTAATGGTCGCGACAAGCGATGCGCAAGACCAAGCCCGCTCGCTGTCTCGCCAACATATACTATCCTGATTCCCACTCCGTCTCGAACCTGCGAACCGACGCCGAACCGACGGCCGTTTCCGCCCGAGTGTGGTGCAATATCAATTGATGGAGGTATAAAGACGCCAGCAATATGATCCGCTAAATTGGATGCATTCGAGCCCAATCGAAGCGTGATGCGGGCTTGTCAGGACGAGCACCACGAAGAAGGCGGCAAGCAATTGTAGATTCGCGCAGATTCGCTGCTTCAAGATGGGAGCATATCCCGTGGGTTCGAATAACAGTGTTAGAAGAAGGTTTGGCGTCGGAAGCATCAGCGAGCGTCGCCGCGATACCCAGTCGCATGTCGAAAGAATTTCTGGGATCCAAGTAGCCCGAGAGACCTTGGACCAACGAGCTTCTGTATTCTATTAGGAGTACTCGTTGTATGAATGAATTCGCGCGAAGGTAATCTCCCCCGCCGGCGAATATCGAAGGCTGCAAGTTGGTGGACCGGCGTCTTCAACGCGCAGATGGATGCAGGCGTTCTGGATGCCGTCGTCGTCGTACAGAAGAGAAGAGTATGAAGCGCATTCGTTGAGGTTACTAGAAAGCGTTGGCGCATTCAGAACGAATACTCGATCGGATCATGCCGGTTGTCGCGGACAGTGCCACAATGCACCACCTGCTTTGGAACGTCGGCGGTGTTCTTTCGTGGAGATTTCTGAACCGGCGGTGTCTCAAGCTCAATCGTCGTTGCTCGCTCCTTGACGTGCTTGGCGCGGCGCTGGCGGTACAAGCCGTAGCCAGCACCGACGATGGACACCTAATGGCACAGCTGCATGTTTGTTTGATTTTCAAAAAAATACCACGGCACCGGCAATCCCGGCGTATTCTTCCGCCATTTTAACAGCCGAGTTGCCGAGGCATTGGGGCGGGCCCGACTTGTCGGCGATGCACTCACAGACGCCATCTAGCATGATATAACGCATATCGACCATATGCGTCAAAAAAACGTACTTTTGACGGCGCCGCGGACCGGATCGCAGTCGCTGGTCAACGCTGGCGCGCTCGGAATCGCACTGCACGTGGTGCCGTTGCCTGGAATGATCTAGTGCATGTGTGCGTTTTACGTCAAGTACCTTTAGACAGAATGTCTGCAATACCTCGACAGCCATCTCTTGCGACGCGCGACAGCCGTTGGCAGCAAACCCGCGAAAGTAGAGCGTACCGACGACGCTCGCACACATGGAAAAGTAGTTGTCCTTGAAGATCGCAGGCAGGCTCGTGTTGAGGACTTGGGACGTCTTTGGCTGCCCGGTTTTGAGCACCATGTAGCTGACGTTGGTGGCCGAAGGCCAATTGAGCTGGAGCCACATGCCGCTCGGAATCTGAGCTTTGCCGGCCGCGTACGTGAGCTGCGCGACATTGTAGTTGGGTGCCCCGAACAAAGACGATTGACACACGTCGTCAAAGCAGCAGACAGATTGCGTCGCTGCGCACGCCGTCCAGTTGAGCGCGTCGATCGCGCCAACGAGCGGCTGCGCCAAGCACGTCGAGCAACAGCCGTCGGCCGGGATCGTCAAAGCCATGACCGTCAAGAGGGTTGCTGTCACCGAGCCTCCAGTCATGTTGGAATTGGAAATGCCGGCATTGCTACACGAGTACAAAAGCGCAGGGGGGCCTTTACACACCTGGCTACACACTACTAGTATATGGTACAGCACATTTTGACGGAAAATGCTGTTCAAGCTTTCCCATCGCGGTTCGACATACAGGTGGTTGATCACTTCTGAATGACAACGTGAAAATAGAAAAAAGTGTCGTTTATTGGTATCGTCTATTTATTCACTGCTTTGTTCAAAATGCATGACGGGATGCGAAAACCTACGCGGTCGAGGGCAGCACGCAGCCCCACGCGCCCGTCGGGATCTTTTGGCAGATGGCGTTCGCCGGGAGCACACATCTCGCGCTATCGACGTAGCTCGTGAGCGCCCGGACGCAGCTTGCGATGGCCACATCGCCCTGGAGAGGACACTTGGTGCCTGCCGGCAACAGACCGTCGCCGCTGCAAATCGGCCCCGCAATGCAGTACGTCGCATCGCCAGCGACACTGACGTGCGTGCACCCGCGCGACGGCGGCGTCGTGATGACATTCGTCGTCGTGTTGGGCGTCGTGGGATTGACGAAAGGCGTAGTCGTCGTCGTATTGACCGTCACAATCGTCGTGTTGACCGTCACAGTAGCCGGCACGGAGGTCGTAGTTGTCGCAGTCACCGGAGCCGTTGTCGCCACAGTCACCGGAGCCGTTGTCGCCACAGTCACCGGAGCTGTTGTCACTGCCGGCGTCATGGTCGGCGTCGTCGTCGGTACCGAGGCGCAGAGCGTGGGCACGACGTCGTGCAAGTTGACCCACGAGCCCTTGTAGAGGTTGTAGCTGCAGTTGGCCTTCTGGGTCGCGATCGCCAAGTCGGCGCAGCCCGGCAGCGCGTGCTTGCAGTAGGCTTGGGCCGTCGCGGACGTCGGGTCGCGCAAGAGACCGACGAGGGTGAGAGCCGCGTACTGAGTCGTGATGCCAGCGCTCTTGGCGCACGATTGGAGTGCGTCGCTCACCGTGACGACGGTCTCGGGCGAGCAGTCGGTCCACTGGGCGCTGGCGGCCGTCGCGGCGAGAAGGACGAGGAGGCAGGACGATTTCATGTCGAAAAGGTAAAACGAAGAATGAGCGCAGGAGGACCGAACGGAGGAGGACCGTTGGAATCGGAGTCACGCGGCCTTCATTTGGCCACCACAATTTTGGCTCCGCTTGGGACAACCTCGTTCGCCGGTGGAATGAATTGCTTGTTCGGTCTTGGTCCACATGTACGTTTCGATACAGTACAGTACACATGGTACAGTACATAGACGTGTCTGCGTGCGTTACTGGTGTGAGTCGTATATCCAAGAGAAGCGTCGACATGCCTGAAAAAGCGATACAATCTTGTTCTCTGAACTTGATTTCTCTCCAGACAAGGGTCTCGGTGTGCTTTTGCATGCATTGTATTGAGCGAAGTATCGGTGCCATGTACCCTCTCAGTTCTGACCTAGTAAAATGCGCCTCGTACTATAAAGCTCTAATTTCTTAAGTTAAAGATGTCTAGCATCCAGAAAGGCGATGACGCTGTGGTCGATTTAGGAAGCGAAGCAGACGAATTTGCCCGAGCGATATGCCCGCTCGACCAATCGGCGCTGGCGGCTGTGAAGGGTCGCGCGCGACTTGATGATCGCCGCCTTGCGACGAACGAGCGCCCGAATGGTTGCTTTCGTGACCTTGAGGGCGTCGGTGATGTCGGCCATGAGCTGATGCTCTTGGTCCCTCTCACTCACAAACGACTCCTTCTCCGACCCTTGCGGTGATGTGACGTCGTCTCCCGCTCTCAGTTGGGCATGAATAATGGCAAGGCGTTCCAAGCAGCCTTCAATATCGCGCTTGAGTAAGTGCAGCCGCTTGGCCTCTTGCACGAGCTGGCAGTGGCAAGTAGACAGCTTCTTTTGGAGATACGCGTCGAGGAGGATGCTGGCTGCCATGTCTTCTTGCATGGTCTTCATCGCAAAAGCTTAAATAACGTCGACTCTCGCTACGGATGCTTCCCTGTGGTATCTTGGACATCAAAACAATCAAACAACTCGGAGCACAGGTGCATCGATCGCCCAGGCATCACCTCGATCAATTTTTAAAAAATGTTGGCATTGGCCAACGCTCAAACATCTGTTTTTGCAAACTTTTCAGGGCAATTTCAACGCTCTTTAGCCAATCAATACGCAGCATAGTGATTCTCTAGCCAACGACGAGCACAAGGCTACACCTGATGTCCACGAGTGTATGACGCGCATTGCGTACGCCAGACACGCCGAAAATATTGAGAATCAGCACACGAATTATCAGATTCGTAAATTCACTCATGTGTTGCCACAGCAGCCGTTGCCTCAACTGCTGACGCATGTGCCTCCATGAAACAGCAGCTGTAGACCGAACCCCGAACAAGCTACGTATCCGGGCTTGGACAATTTCTCACGATTTTGGTCAGAGATAGCTCAGTGGAGATAGCTCCTCATTCCACCAGCGAACGAGGTTGTTCCAAGCGGGGCCAAAATTGTGGTGGCCAAATGAAGGCCGCGTGACTCCGATTCCAACGGTCCTCCTCCGTTCGGTCCTCCTGCGCTCATTCTTCGTTTTACCTTTTCGACATGAAATCGTCCTGCCTCCTCGTCCTTCTCGCCGCGACGGCCGCCAGCGCCCAGTGGACCGACTGCTCGCCCGAGACCGTCGTCACGGTGAGCGATGCGCTCCAATCGTGCGCCAAGAGCGCTGGCATCACGACTCAGTACGCGGCTCTCGCCCTCGTTGGCTTTTGCGCGACCCGACGTCCGCGACGGCCCAAGCCTACTGCAAGCACGCGCTGCCGGGCTGCGCCGACTTAGCGATTGCGAGCCAGAAGGCCAACTGCAGCTACAACCTCTACAAGGGCTCGTGGGTCAACTTGCACGACGTCGTGCCCACGCTCTGCGCCTCGGTACCGCCGACGACGCCGACCATGACGCCGGCAGTGACAACGGCTCCGGTGACTGTGGCGACAACGGCTCCGGTGACTGCGACAACTACGACCTCCGTGCCGCCTACTGTGACGGTCAATACGACGATTGTGACGGTCAATACGACGACGACTACGCCTTTCGTCAATCCCACGACGCCCAACACGACGACGAATGTCATCACGACGCCGCCGTCTCGCGGGTGCACGCACGTCAGTGTCGCTGGCGATGCGACGTACTGCATTGCGGGGCCGATTTGCAGCGGCGACGGTCTGTTGCCGGCAGGCACCAAGTGTCCTCTCCAGGGCGATGTGGCCGTCGCGAGCTGCGTCCGGGCGCTCACGAGCTACGTCGATAGCGCGAGATGCGTGCTCCCGGCGAACGCGATCTGCCAAAAGATCCCGACGGGCGCGTGGGGCTGCGTGCTGCCCTCGACCGTGTAGGTTTTCGCATCATAAAACAGTAAATAAATAGACTATACTAGCTCCAAGAAATCGACGCTTGGAAGGGTCGTGTGGAGGGCTTGACCAGACGAACGTATTCAGCAGAAGGCGAGTTCATACCGCCGTTGTTGGTGCTTCGAATCGCGTTTAGATACGGATGTTCAAGTAGCAGATTAGCTCTTGTTTTACGACTGATATGCACTAAAAAAGGACACCAAGGACGAAGCTGACACCGATGACGAGAACGACATCGAGCGCTAAGTACGTCGAATGCTGTGAGTGACCAGTGGATCATGCCAAGTACCTCGCGCGGCGGGGCTGATGTATATGACGTTGACACAATCAACCGCCAGGTCGTCGCACGTCCGGAAGCCGTACTCGTAGGACGAGAGCAGTCGTTCCGCGCAGACCGCGCAGCTCGCAGCGCTCTCAAACCCGTGACATCGGCCAATGGTTTTATTGGTTGAAGTGACGCACAATGCGCGGCCAGAGGCCTCTGCGACGACGGCTGCGATACCAACGATGCCGCTGTTGCCCGCAGCACACGTAAACGACGGGCTGCGTCGGTTCAAGCGAGAAAGCTCGTACGCCGCCACCCAGCACCAGTTGTTCGGGTTAGAATCGCCGTAGTCGCCCCAGTGCTCTAAGCGCGCGGGTCCACACGGTGCCGGAAACGTCGACAAGCTCGTATCGTTGTTGCCACTGCTCCGATTGCCTTCGTACGCCGCCAGCAGCGGCAAGAGATCGTCGACGTTCTCGCCAAGAAGGCAGTTGACGCCGTTCACTGCATAGCACTCGGGCTGCGAGCTCTGGGCGGCGAAGCGTACCATCATGAAGCCTTCCCATGTGCCAAGGAAGCGCCAAGGAGCTTCGATGGTGCCTGGCGGCGGTGTCGGCAGCGCCGTTGCATTGTGCACTTCAAGTGAGGCGATGCGG
Source organism: Saprolegnia parasitica CBS 223.65 (assembly GCF_000151545.1). Taxonomy (NCBI): domain Eukaryota; phylum Oomycota; class Saprolegniomycetes; order Saprolegniales; family Saprolegniaceae; genus Saprolegnia; species Saprolegnia parasitica. The sequence continues at coordinate 251,215 of NW_012156430.1, forward strand.
TTGACCCACATGCCCGTGTAGGCGACGGAGCGATACCAGGTCGCGTTGGCACCGCGGCGGTCAGCTTGGTCGTAGGTGACGAGGTTGACGTCGTCACTCAGCTTGATCGACTGAATGGAATCGCGAAAGGGGACGTTGGCTGTGCTGGTCTCGTTGGCGGCGAGCGTGTAGGCGCGGCCCTTATAGTAGGGCCACTCGTACAAGGTGACGTCGGCGATGACGGTGCTTGCGCAGAGCAGCAGGAAGAGGAGAGAGACGACGCGCTGTCGTCGTCGGTGGCAGGACATGGGACCGAGGCTGGCAGCAGCAGCTGGCGTGTCACACAGCCGTATCCGGATGATGGACATTTGGCGCGCTCGGCTCAGCGATGGAGGCATATTCTGGCACGCGAACCATTCATATACGCGTTGTTGGCGACAGATGAGCGTCATTGCAGTCATGGCAACGTCTCTCAGACGAATTCTACGGCCGCAAAGTGTCGTGAAGAAGCGGTGGCCGACGGCACCGCGCGCGTGTCGTCGTCGATCAAGCGACATGGAATCCATGGTCTTTTTATGGACCCTTGCCTGGAATTCAGCCCTCGGAAGGTGCCTTGCTGTTGTTGAAAAGACGTGCCAGGTCCCATTATCGGTAGGCGATCCAACCACGGACATGAGAACGTGCAGGGCAAGCCGTCGGGTGCGTCTCAAACGAAGCCGTCCGAGCCCGCATTCGACTACCATTAGCTACACGAATGTTGTATCAATATATTAGATTAATTGTCTTTTCGACTAGGGCTGCTCAGATCTTGACTCGTCCCGAACGTAGATGGAGGCCCGAAAGATAGGGAAATCGTCCTCGTCCTCGTCGCCGTCCTTGCTCGAGCACTCGGTGGCTTCAATCGCAGGTCGCGACGCCGCCATCTCGCGGTCCTTCTTTCGAATGTAGAAGCCACAGAAAGCGCAGAAGAGTAGAACGCTCAGGGCACCCAGCACCACGCCTATGACTACGTACATTGCGCAGTAAGTCCTCACGCCAGGCATGTAGAAATGACGCACCCGAGGTCCCACTCGAGTCATAGAATGTCGGCACCTCAGTCACACAAGACGACTCGCCGCTGCCACGGCCTCGGCAGAACGTCTCGCCGGAAGACATCCAACCGTCCTCAAGAAGCAATCGCTCGGCGCACACTGAGCACGTTCCGTAGTCACGAAAGAGTCGACAGATCTGCCACGAAATCCTCTCAGAGGCGCACACGTATCCACTTGAATAAGCCGACACGGCCGCAATACCGAGAGGTCCAGAGACGCAGCGGGCGAGGCTCCCACGCGCTTCAAAGAGCGGGAGCCGCCGCTTCGCCGCCCAGCACCACTCATTCGAGCCAGAGTAGCCCTCACTGCCCCAGTGCTCACGACGCGCGGGTCCACACGGTGCCGGAAACGTCGACAAGCTCGTATCGTTGTTGCCACTGCTCCGATTGCCTTCGTACGCCGCCAGCAGCGGCAAGAGATCGTCGACGTTCTCGCCAAGAAGGCAGTTGACGCCGTTCACTGCATAGCACTCGGGCTGCGAGCTCTGGGCGGCGAAGCGTACCATCATAAAGCCTTCCCACGTGCCAAGGAAGCGCCAAGGAGCTTCGATGGTGCCTGGCGGCGGTGTCGGCAATATCGTTGCATTGCGCACTTCAAGTGAGACGATGCGGTTGACCCACTTGCCCGTGTAGGCGACGGAGCGATACCAGGTCGCGTTGGCACCGCGGCGGTCAACTTGGTCGTAGGTGACGAGGTTGACGTCGTCGCTGAGCTTGATCGACTGGATGGAATCGCGAAAGGGGACGTTGGTGGTACTGGTCTCGTTGGCGGCGAGCGTGTAGGCGCGGCCCTTGTGGTAGGGCCACTCGTACAAGGTGACGTCGGCGATGACGACATTGACGCAGAGCAGCAGCAAGAGGAGAGCGACAACGCGCTGTCGTCGTTGATGGCAGGACATGAAACTGAGGCTGCGAAATGGGTTGTGGCATGTCACTCGCGGGACACAGCGCAACGTATGCGGATGATGGACATGATTATCCGGATGTGGACAGGCTGCCCTCATCAGCATGCGGATGATGGACACGATCAGGTGGATAGAAACCGGTGCTGGATCGATTGTCATTCAGGCAGCTCGTTCAGGTACAAATCCAGCCGACACAAAGCTCTCGCTTACTTCAAGAGGAGACTGTAAAGGCTCTTAGGAAGTGCATTGTGGCCAAACAAAGGGGATGAACAAGTGATTCCAACTCCTGTCATTCGACCAGTCAAGACAGTATCTACTACGTATATACATTGTACTTGTAGTGTACATTTTCAACTTGACACGAGCTAACGAGGTTCAGAGGTTCTGTCGTCGTCGTGGACGTAGTTGGATGCTAAATACGCGTCCTCGTCCTCGTCGCTGTCCTTGCTCGAGCACACGGTGGCTTCAATCGCAGGTCGCGACGCCGCCATCTCGCGGTTCTTCTTTCGAATGTAGTAGCCGCAGAGAGCGCCGAAGAGGGTGAAGGTCAGGACACCCGCCATCATGCCTGGCACGACTACGTACATTGCAGCCTAAGTCATCACGTCTAGTACAAGAGAAGACGCACCCGAAGACCCACTTGAGCCATAGGTTATCTCAGTCACACACGACAACTCGCCATGTCCTGGGCAGTACATCTCGCCGTACGCGATCCAGTCGTCCTCAAGAAGCAGTCGCTCCGCGCTCGCTGTGCACGTGGGCAGGTTGAAAAAGCGAAGGCAGGCCCTGCACGACCGCACACCTTTGCAGACACACGACGCCATATCCTTCGAAGGCCGTACCGCGGCAATACCGAGAGGTCCAGAGACACAGCGGGCGAGACTCCCACGCGCTTCAAAAGTCGGGAGCCGACGCTTCGCCGTCCAGCACCACTCATTCGAGCCAGAGTAGCCCTCATTACCCCAGTGCTCACGACGCGCGGGTCCACACGGTGCTGGAAACGTCGACAAGCTTGTATCGTTGTTGCCACTGCTCCGATTGCCTTCGTACGCCGCCAGCAGCGGCAAGAGATCGTCGACGTTCTCGCCAAGAAGGCAGTTGACGCCGTTCACGGCATAGCACTCGGGCTGTGAGCTCTGGGCGGCGAAGCGTACCATCATGAAGCCTTCCCACGTGCCAAGGAAGCGCCAAGGAGCTTCGATGGTGCCTGGCGGCGGTGTCGGCAATATCGTTGCATTGCGCACGTCAAGTGAGACGATGCGGTTGACCCATTTGCCCGTGTAGGCGACGGAGCGATACCAGGTCGCGTTGGCGTCAGCTTGGTCGTAGGTGACGAGGTTGACGTCGTCACTCAGCTTGATCGACTGGATGGAATCGCGAAAGGGGACGTTGGCTGTGCTGGTCTCGTTGGCAGCGAGCGTGTAGGCGCGGCCCTTGTAGTTGGGCCACTCGTACAACGTGACGTCGGCGTTGACGACATTGGCGCAGAGCAACAAGACGAGAGCGCGAAGCATCAGAAGTCGCCGAAATGACATATTGCGCACGCTGAGAGAGAGGCGGCGGTGGAGCTTGGATGCTGCGGCTGCCTCGGAAGTGACTCAGGCAGACGTTGGACCATGTCGTCAACCGCGCGCTTCGTATGCGGACGATAGACGTGATCGTTATCCGGATGACAAAGAGCGTGCCGCAGCGGAAAGACGCTCCTTCTGCACCAGAGACCACACCCTCTCAACGTGGACGGCGTCTCGTTGGCACTGCTGCTTTGGGTTAATTGACGTCGACTCACGGAAATCCAGAAACCGGAATATACGCCAACCGCGGCTTCGAGTCCCGCCGGCCATCACCATTTTTGGATTTCTCGAGCCCAAGGTCGATCTTTTTTTTACGCGTTCCGAGCCTCGGCGAAGGGCTCATATTCATAGCTTTTTAAATATACATCGACCAATTTCCTGCAAGCTTGTTAGTGGTGATCCGAACGATCGTCCCGTACGTAGTTGGAGGTTCGATAGACGGGAAAATCATCATCATCGACGTCATCCTCGTCGCCGTCCTTGCTCGAGCACACGGTGGCTTCAATCGCAGGTCGTGAAGTCGTCATCTGCTGATTCTTCTTCTTCGCGTAGTAGCCGCAGAGGGCGCCGAGGAGGGTGAAGGTCAGGACACCCGCCATCATGCCCGACACCACTACAAGCTACATAAGTCCTTATGTCATGCGGGTAGATAAGACACACCTGAAGCCCCCCTTGAGTCATAGGTCGTCTCAGTCACACAAGACGACTCGCCGCTACCACTGCCTCGGCAGTACATCTCGCCGTACGCGATCCAGTCGTCCTCAAGAAGCAGTCGCTCCGTGCTCGCTGTGCACGTGGGCAGATCGCGAAAGAGCCGACAGGGGCCCCATGACTGCACGGCTTTGCAAACACACGACGGTATATCCTTCGAAGGCCGCACCGCGGCAATACCGAGAGGTCCAGAGACACAGCGGGCGAGACTCCCACGCGCTTCAAAGAGCTGAAGCCGCCGCTTCGCCGCCCAGCACCACTCATTCGAGCCAGAGTAGCCCTCACTGCCCCAGTGCTCACGACGCGCGGGTCCGCACGGTGCTGGAAACGTCGACAAGCTTGTATCGTTGTTGCCACTGCTCCGATTGCCTTCGTACGCCGCCAGCAGCGGCAAGAGATCGTCGACGTTCTCGCCAAGAAGGCAGTTGACGCCGTTCACGGCATAGCACTCGGGCTGTGAGCTCTGGGCGGCGAAGCGTACCATCATGAAGCCTTCCCACGTGCCAAGGAAGCGCCAAGGAGCTTCGATGGTGCCTGGTGGCGGTGTCGGCAGCGCCGTTGAATTGCGCACTTCAAGTGAGATGATGCGGTTGACCCACTTGCCCGTGTAGGCGACGGAGCGATACCAGGTCGCGTTGGCGCCGCGGCGGTCAGCTTGGTCGTAGGTGACGAGGTTGGCGTCGTCACTCAGCTTGATCGATTGGATGGAATCGCGAAAGGGGACGTTGGCGGTGCTGGTCTCGTTGGCGGCGAGCGTGTAGGCGCGGCCCTTGTAGTAGGGCCACTCGTACAAAGTGATGTCGGCGATGACGACATTGACGCAGAGCAGCAGCAAGAAAAAGGCGCGTAAGAGCATCAAGCGTCGAGTAAGAATGGGAAATGGGAGTTTTGACACATTTCGTGAATTTGCAGATGGACGTGTTGGACACCGCCTGTCCGGTCGTTTACCGGATACTATTCGGATGATGGGCAAGTTTGATTGGTGCGTTCCATGTCGACAGCGGCAACGACTGTGGACCTCATGGTCCCTGTGGTGCATGGATTCACCGGAATACTGCTGTGGTACTATAATAGATCGCGGTACCGTATCTGCGTCTGCTGCTCTTACCTTTTGCTTCCGGAATAGCTGTTTACAACGCTCGAGGCTGCTTGTACCTCCCAGTCCATCGCCCACGCTACAGAAGCCCAAGGGGCAATCCACAGTTTAGTATTGACGCTGGATACGCCATGTCGATTGCCAGCATTTATAAAAGCATATTCATAGCGTTATCCTAGTCTACTGCTGCGATTACAGGACATTGATCGTAAAGAGCGTGATGGACGCGCCGTCAAAGAGGGGGAACGCTACAAACACCCAACTCAGACGTCACAACCTCGAGAGACAAGTTGGTACCTTGGTTGCGCAGAAAAATGACGCCCCACGTAAACGTCGTGAACCAGAGGTTCGTAAACTGGTTGGTCTGGTACTTGCGGATCACGATCGCATGCGGCACGGGAAGGAGCCCGACCATGGTCGTGCTGCGAAGGAACGTGAGCATCGACGTCTCGTCCAAGCTCCCGCCCGCGAGCTCGCACGCGTCTTCGAGCTGTGGCACGAGGTACTGCAGCAGCCGCAGCGACGTGTTGAGCGGCAGCTTCTTCTTCCAGCTCTGGATCCACGCTTCGTTGGGCACAAAGCGGCCACCGACCACCGGCGCCGGCACGGGCGCGGCCGCCGACTTAGTCGACGACGGTTCTTCGGCCGTCGCGTCCTCGGACGCCGCCGTGTCGGTGAGCGCGACGAGCGGCACGACCGACGGGACGCTCTCGGCGTCGTCGTCGGCAACCGATGGCGTGCTGCTGCTGCGCGGCGTCGCCTGCGTTACCGGCATCGTGAGCGCGTTGAGCTTGTGGAAGAGGTCCTTGTTCTGCACCATGGCGTACACCATTTGTTCGTTGCCTAGTATCAATGTATCAAGATTGGAGAAATGCGCTCCATAGCCACTTGGTGTACCTTCGTACTGGTACTGGATGATGTTGTTGAACGTATCGAGGAGGAAGAAGACGAGGTGGTGGTTGGCTTCGTTGTCGAATAAATACCGCGGCTGCGAAAAGAGCTTGAAGAGGCGCAGAAGACGCACGCTCGACACCTATCCATGTGTCGACTTGAGATGACAGGAAATAGAGATGGGTATACCATGTTGAGCTTCTTGATGTAGGGCGAAATGTTGGAGATGATGGTGAGAAAGCAGTTGTAGACCGAGTTGAGCTTCTCAAAGCCGTTGACGATGACCTTGTGCAGACACACAACGAGGAGGTCGGCGTGGTTGCCGTTGAACGGCGGCAAATCCAGCGGCAGCTTGAGATCGAACGGCTTGTTGAGGTTTACGGCAAAGTCGCGCTCACCGCTCAGCAAGAGCAGAATGAACGTGCAAATGTGAATCATGCCCACCTACGCGATGTCATCTGATGTGATGTGGAGCACGATCGACGCGTAGTACTTTGGACGGCTCTTTCCGGCCTTCGTACATGAGGTACAGCAGCGGCACGACAATCTTGTTGGTGTCGGCGCGCTTGAGCGTAAACTGGAGAAACTTCTTGTTCTCGTCGAGCATCTTCCAAAGCAGCACGAGCAGCTCTTGGTGGCACTTGATCTGCTTGATCGAGTTGGGCAGAATCGTGTTCATGCTCTGGTGGTAGTTGTTGAGGAGCTTGGCGAGCCCGTGGAAGATCAAATCAAAGTCCTCTCTGCACACAGCCACGACGATGAGACACGCCCATATCAAAGACACAAAACGTTGTACTCGCGATGGACGCTTGAGAGCAGCTCGCGGTACTTGTTGCTGCACTAAAATATATGCCACGACAGGTGAGGAGTGCATCGAGGTAGCACAAAAGGGGTAGTACGTACCGTCACGACGCCGTCCGTCTCGATGGCCGGCTTGCCAAAGTCCAAGAGCACAAGAAGCACCTAGCTGCACATTGAAGCGACGCGCGACATGCGGAGCGATCCGAATTTGGCGTACTTGAACAGAGATGTCGACAAGCGTCTCGCGCTCGTCCGCGACGATCGAGCCGGCGTACGGGACGCCCCACCCCACCGGGTCGTAGAGTAGCGTGACATTGAGGAGCGAGTAGAAGAGCGTCGGCGAGAATGCCGATCCTTCGCGCGTGGCGTAGGCCAGGAACGGGTCCGTCGACTGGTCGCACGAGTCTACCGCCATACGTCAAGGCTGGAGGATGAAGAAGAAGGCGAGGCAGTACCGGCCGTGTGGTACAAGATGCCCGAGAAGCACGTGAGCAGGAGCTTGAGCACCTCCTTGCGGTTCTTGTCGTACAAGACAGCGTGCGTGGCCGACGCGTCTGGGAAGCCGACGCCCGAATACCACAAGAGCGACGGGTAGACTTTGGCGCCACTGCCGCTCGTCGAGAGCTGCTCGCGGTACGCCTTGTACGCCGGCGCCGATACGGTAAAGTCGGGAAGGAAGAGAAGGCCCATGGTCGCGTCAATGAGGCGCTTGGCCAAGCACGTCGGTGGCGCTTCGGAGGCGTCGTCCGCGGTAGGCAGCGGGCCCCAGAGCAGCTGCTGCACAAAGTCGTCGCCACGGTCCTAATGGCATAGGCGTCACATACACTGCTGCATCGTCATCGACACCGGACCTCGAGGATAAAGGGCATGGTCCGCGTCAGCACGCGAATGCAGTTGACCGCCTGCGGGTAGTACTTGGGCAGCGGCGTGTCGACGATCTGATGCAGCTGCGAGATGGCCTGCGTGAGCATCGTGCTCAGGTTGGCCTGCTGCTTCTGGCGCAGCATGCGAATGTCATCGGGCTGGATGAGCGTGAAGATTTCCTAATGGCACGCTGCATGGAGCGCCACGAGCATGGAGACGGAAGGTCTACCTCGGCCGTCGTCGGGATCTTCCAGAGCTTGTCCCAGAACTCGAGCTGCCGGCTCGAGACCTCCTCGTTGCTGAGCTTGTAGACGGACTCGCGGAACTTGCTCTTGCTGTCGCTGTTGCCCATCGCGCTGGTAGTCAGTATAGTGAGCAACCGAACGGTTGGCACACGCTGATTGGCTAAAAACCTGGCATTTCCAGTGCTCCTCGTGGGCATGGCACGCGATGGGATTGGTTGAAATCCTACACAATTTAAAACAAGGACAAGTCCGAAACCAAGGGCCTAGCAGAACCAACGACAAACGACAAGGAGCGCTATGGCACGGGTCGTGTGATAATAGGGCAGCGCACTGGTCTGGAGGCAAGCACGTACTCGCTCAAAGAGCGCATGTGCAGTAAGGTAACGACCCGTAGGAGCGCCCAGGACATACGCCAAAATCGGACTGTCCTTGGCGACCATCTCCGAAATACTCCGGGCAGAGCCGAACTTACCACCGAATTCTACTTGGTATCGGAACTTACCACCGAAAAAGATCGCTGCTCACATTGCTCGCCCAGCTGCCACGCCCCTGTGCATAGCTGGTTGGCACAGTCTTCAGCAGGCTGGTTCTACAGTACCGTAGTTACGGACCCTCGCGCTCAGATCCTTATATTCTACGCTCGCTGGAGACGATTGCACCGGCTTCAATCTGCAGTCAACACTGCGACAACGAGCACGTGCGAGTCCGAGTGGTCGGGTCAAAGTCACTGACTTTACTCTATTATGGTCGGGCACGTCGAGACAGCTTAGTCAGATAGATCGAGGCCGTATCGAACGCACAAAAGAAGGGCTCTCTGCGCTGCCTCGTACCGCTGCTCGCCAATGCTCAGCGACGTCACTGCACTGAATTCGGAGCGCCAGCATCTCTTCTGTACGCTTTGCTTCCTCCTTTCCCGCTTGAAGATGGCTCCTGTTGGACAAAGCCCTTGTGACACGGCCGTGGAAAGTGATGTGTCTTCTTTATTTCTGACCTTGAAGCTACTTGACGAAGCTACTACTTGAGGCGTAGATGTGCCCAGCTTGCGTTGCTAGCCTCAGGTGTGATCTCGCACTCCTTTGGTCTGCGATCCTGAGCGCTTCTACCGGTAACAAGCCCTGGCAGACTCACCGCGATCACATGGATGATGCGCAGCGCTGGTGATCACTGTCCTTTGTCGATGGAAGAAAGGCACGAGCGACTCACGTTGGTTCGGCGGCATTCTTTAATGCAGCTATGAAAAAGAGACCGCACCCTGCGACCACGACAGGCGATATTAAGCGTCGACGCGCCGCCTCCACGCTTTGCACACAGTGGGAACCAGCTTGTCTCTGTAAAGGAGGTCAGTCGACAAGCAAGCCGTGTAACAGGCTAAAGGAAGACATGGAATCGCGCATGCCGACAGTCAGTTCAACGGCCGTGTCGGGCAACGTGGGTGAAAGGCAATTTGCCGTTTTTGAGGTTGCTCCACGTGGTCAAGATACTCGACCAGCTGGGATCGGCCAGCATGACGTTTACAGCTGGCCTTCGATCGGAAATGGGTCTGAGCACGGCACTTCATAATAGTGAGCCGATGCCATGTCCAAGGCTTGCGCAATCGGTGCGGCTTGCCAAAGGGCTGCATGATATAATGTTTAGCGCTCTAAGAGAACAGCCCAGCGCCACGGTTGTCAATTTTAACAAGTGCACACGACCGCGGACGCTCGAGATACCGTCTTTGCTCGCGTTGCCGCCTTCATGTCTTTGGCAATCTCAGAGCGCAGTAATGAAAAGCAACGCGCGTCAAGTGATCGTGGTTACAGAGCATGGTGGCGTGTCGCGGCGTCTATCCATACGGAACCGAGCCAACGGCCCATACCACGGGGCCCATACCTTCACGCTTCATCCCTCCACAGCTAAACCAAACAGGCGCTGCATCAACAAGCAAGGTAACAAAATCGGTGCAGCAACCACCTGCAGTCAACCGTGGAGCTTCTAGCTGTCTGTACCAACACGTGGTTTCAGATGTCGTCTGATCAGCTGCCGCACCTCTGCTGCATCTATTCCCCTTTTACCACAGCTTGCCAGAATTGATTTCACCGCGCCCTGCGCAGTAGAAGAACCAACCGCAGCATGGACCCACCGCGCAAGGGTATCTACCTCTACACGCCCGAGCCCGTGCACAAGCCCGCGATGCTCGGCAGCGCTGCCTCGTCCACGAGCTCGCAGGAGCGCCGACCCGCGCACTTCGAGTCGACGAACGCGCGAACCAACTTTCGATCGACGCCGCAAGACCATACTGCGGGGCCGCACACGCCGCCCGTCGGCATCTACGCGCTGCAAGACGACCCGATTCTCGAAGGCCAGGCCGCGGCGCCCCACGGCAACTACGACTCGCGCGAGACCGCCACGTTTTTCAACTCGATGGCGGTCGTCATTGGCGCCGGCCTTGGCATTGGTCTCGGCCTGCTTTTGAGCAAATTTGATGTCCCGAAAGACCTCGCGCTCTGGCTCGAGCTGCCCGGCAACCTCTTCGTGCGCGCTCTCCGGTGTCTCATCGTGCCCATGGTGTTCTGCACCATGACGGTCTCGATCGCCGAGATCGTCGTTTTGAACAAGACGTCGATTTTAACGTGGCGCACGGCCGCGGTCCTCTTCTCGACGTCGATTCTGTCGACGATGCAAGGCATGGTCGTCGCACTGGTGTACAATAGTGTCTTTAACGCCAACTGGCCCGTCACCAACGGCAACGGCACGTCGACCAACGGTATCGTGCTCGGCCTCCGCTGTGCCAACGGACAGTTTCTCGAGACGCTTGCCGACGGCAGCCTCGCGTGTCTGAGTGCTGCTGCCAACGCCACCGCGCTCTTCACCGTCAAGGACGTCAACAACGTGTTGAGCACCAACTCGGCCTTCCAGGATCTCTCGCTGACGCAGCAGGTGATTGCCATCATCAACCTCGCCGTGCCCGACAACATTTTCGCATCGCTCGCCGACGGGTCGCTCTTGAGCGTGCTTATGTTTGCCTTGCCGCTCGGTGTCGCCGTCGCCAAGTCCCACAGCGAGGCGCTCGGGGCCGGCAACAACTACCTCCTCAACATTCTGCGCCAGAGCCGCAACACACTCCTCCTCATGATCAACGCCGTGCTCAAGCTCACGCCGTTCGCGGTCTTCTTCCTCTTGACAAGCTCGATCGTCTCGTACAGCAGCAACACGAGCAACGACATCGTCTCCCAAGGCGGGTACCTCATCCTCTTCTTCGTCAGCGGCGTCATGTGCCACGTCCTGATCGTCATGCCGTTGGTTCTCTTTCTGTTCACGCGCCGGAACCCGTACAACTACCTTCGGCAACTCGTACCTGCCTACGTCTTCGCGTTTGGCTGCTCGTCCTCGATGGCGACGCTCCCGGTCGCGGTCACCGTCGTGCACCAGACGCGCCAAGTCTCGCGCCAGCTCGCACAGCTCATGATGTGTCTCGGCACGCCCGTGAACCTCAACGCGCCGGGCTTGTACTACCCGCTCATGACGGTCTTCATGGCCAACGTCGCGGGCGTCGGGAGCCAGCTCCGCGGCCCGGAGCTCGTCGTCCTCTTCTTCGTGTCGCTCCTCGGGTGCATGGGCACCGCGCCGGTCCCGAACTCGGCGCTGGTGATGCTCATGACGGTGTGGAAGACGGTCATGCCCAACGTCGCGCTCCCCGGCGCGTTCGTCTACGTGGTCGCGATCGACTTTCTCTTGGACCGCATCTGCACGTCGACCAATGTCAACGGCAACATGATCGTGACGCGCATCCTCGCCGACTACTTTGACGACTCGTGGGGCAGCGAGACGGGCCCTGCGGAAGCCTAGTTCGTCGGCGTGTGTACTATAGTGTCGTGTGCAATGTACTGTATTTTCTTTGTTGTCGCTAAGATGTACACGTTGTCTGTGCGAAAAGATCACGTCTGGCGAGCGCCGAAACCAAGCGCAGAAGAGCCCTCGCCGACACGAGCGGCTGCTGTCGATGTGGAGCGACAGCTGCGGGTGTAATATCGCCTTCTTGAAGCACACTTGAGAACCCAAAGCGTTCTCAGGTTCCAACGAGGAGGATGCGTGTATCCTTGACCGCCTGTCTTGCATGGGATACCAATCTGTACCACATTGCAGATCGTTCTCAGAAAGCTTTCTCAGAAGCGTCGTGGTTGGGTGACAAGCTCAGCTCGACACGCTCGCATTATTGTCAGCTCCAATGTGCGCGAACAAAAGAATAGGTTAATCGCGCATGAGACGTCGGCGCTTGATGTGGCGGGACTGCAACTGCGCGTCGTCATCGTCGTCATCGTCGTCGTCCTCTTGGTCGTGGCGAGCTGTGGCCGGACAGTCGTCGTCCTCCTCGTCCTCGTCCGGTGCCTGTTCGTCCTCGCTTTCTTCGGGCGGCGCCGCGACACCACCGTCCTCGTCCTCGTCGTCGTCCGCATCGGCCTCGTCGTTGTCGTTGGCCCCAATGATGACTTGAACCTTGTCTTGGTTGAAACGAAAATCACGCGCTTGGCGGCGAATGCACCAGCGCTTAAAGTTGGTAGTCTACCGCACGTCATCCTCATTTGTGTTGCATTCCAATGCCATTCAAAATACCTTGCAGCGCTTGGAGAGCTTGATGATGCCGACGTCATACTGTTCGACTTGATAAATGACGTCTGGAATGAGCTTGGCTTCCTGTGCCGGCATCTTCTTCTTGGGGTTGGCAACCGCCTTGCGCTTGTTCTCTTCGTGGTGGCACGCGACAAAGTTGAGGACCTACACATATTTGTACATGTACCGTCCATAAAGCTCACGACGCAGTCATACCAGGGGCGCAAGCTCGCGGCTCGTGGCGTCCAGAAACGTCTTGAGCGGTGGCGAGACCTGCGAGACCTTGCTCTTGATCTTGGCCTGGATCGCGAGCGCGTGGAGCTTGAAGAGGCGAAGCAGCATGCGGAAGAGCCGCAGAGTCGTCGGGCCGTGCGGAAATGAGACAGTAATGAGCGGCGCAATCACACGACTGAGCTCTGTGAGCTGGTCCAAGACAGCGTCCAGTTGCACCTACCGACGCATCAAGCCTCAAATCAACAAGACGACGACCGACCTCGGACATGGCTTTGACCGTCTTGAGCGTATGCTCGGTGGCACCGCACGACTTGTCGAACGCATCGAGGAAAACGCCGGCCACGAGCACAATCGTCTTTGCGTTCAAGCACGCATACGTGACGCGGTCGTCGTCCTCGTCGTCGTTGCCGGCGGCGTCACCGCCCTCGAGGTACGCGAGCATCGCCGTGGAAATACGCACGCGGTACGAGGGCTCGAGCAAGAGCGTTGTGAAGAGACGCGTCACCAGCGGTAGCGACGTGAGCGCTTGGCCAATGCAAATGGCTTCCATCCACTTCCATGCGTTCAAGCGCGTCGGTAGGCGTGGGTACCAGTGCGTAATGAGCAGTTGCAGCACGAGGTCGGCCTCGGCTTCGTGCGACTGCCGCAAAAGAGCAAAGATCTTCTTCTGGATGTGCTCGACAGTCCCGAGCGTCGACTCGGCTAGGTCCGGCGCGATGCTCAGCAGTACGACGAGCGTCTCGTATGCCATGGCGGCCAGCGACTGCTTTCCCGTCGCCGAGAGGCCGCCGTCCGCCGCGGACCACAAGAGACGCGCCAGCTGCGCGAGGAAATCCTTTTGCGTACGCACCGACATGCGAAAGATGAGGAGCGGCTTAACCTCGAGCCAGCTTCGGCTCGAGAGAAGACTCCACTCCAGCAAAAGGTCGTGACTGTACTGCAAAACGCACTGCTGGACGTTGTAGTGGTGCGTCACGTCGCCATGCCCAAAGATCGACTGCAGCGCCATGAGGAGGTTGCGCGGGTGCACCAAACAGTGCGGTGTCATGACCGGGCTGGCAGTCGAGCCGGTCGCGGACGGCTGGACCGTCTTGGTCTTGGCTTTGATTGCATTGTCGTCCTTGTCGGCTTTGGCCTTGGGGCCGCGCTCTTTTTTCCGCCAGACGCTGCCGACGGTGCTTGAGACGGTGACACAATCTCTTGAACGCTCTCTCGGAGCTGCACGAGCTTGAGCGTGTGCTCGAGCTGGTCGGGCCGGAGGCGGGACGACCGCATGCCATCGTCTTTTCCCTAAAAACCCATCATCAACGCCAAACGAAAGACCCGAATATAGTACCCAGACATAGTTGAGCACCACGTCGCAAAGCTTCAGCAAGTCGGACGCGCGATCGATCGTGGCTTTGCCCGCGGCCGTGACGCGCACGCTCGGGTCCATCGGTGACGCATCGAGCTCATAGTCTTGCAGTTCCATGTGCAAGAGGCGTTCGAGGACCGAGTGGACTTTCTCGGGGCTGCACGTCAAGACGAGGTCAAGCAAAAGCGGTGTCGCTTCGTCGGGCTTGAGCTGCAGCGCCGGCGTCAGCGCCGCGTTCGTCTCAATCAAGGCCGAGAGCGTTGGCCACACGAGGTCTTCGACGCTGGACGCCAAGTCGGGGCTCAGCTTGACGAGGGTCTTGAGCTCGCGGTACAGCGTTGCGCGCACGCTCTTTTGACACGCCATCGCCCGGCGAAACATGCCAGCAAACTGACGAAAGACGCTCGGGAGGTGTCCAGCATCAAACTCCATGGCGTCCATGTCCAAAATGGACTGCGACTGGGACACGAACGCCCGCTGCGTGAGCGACTGCGACGAGAGCGGACGTGATGAGGACGCGTTGTGGGCAAGTACCATTTGCGTGAGGTACTTGGGCTTCCCACCCGCACTGCCCGAGAGCGACAGGACGCAGTCGAGGATCGTGCAAAACCCGTGGATGGCAATCGCGCGCGACGACTCTTCGCGCCGAAACATGGCTTTTCGCAGCGTGAGCACAAGCGCGTTGCGCAAATGGACCTTGTGCTTGAGCAATGGCGGCAACGTGCGAAGCACCGAGCGCGCGACTTCCAAGCTAAAGCCAGGAAGGTACTCGAGGAGGTCGCGGACGCGGTCGAGAAAGGCCGCGTCGAGGTCCATGACACAGTGCTGCAAGAGCGCGCCGAGGAGCTTGATGTGCGGCAGCTTCGGCGGCAGCGACGTCATGGACGTTGTCGACAAGCACCAATGCACAATGGCCTCGAGGACGCTCGCGCGGACGCACTCGTGGTGTCGAAACGTGTACAAGATGACTTGGACGCCGACGTCGAGCACCTTTTGGTCCTTCGACTCGAAGAGCGAGAAGCCGAGGGCGACCGCGCTCGAGAGCAAAACTTCCATTTGACCGCGTTCAAAGGCCTCGAGGACATCGAGGAGCAAGGTCACGCCGTCTACACGCTGTGAAGACCAAAACGACGCGCGCACCGGGCGTACCCGAGGAAGTGGTCGCGAGCGTGTGAAAGTACTCGAGGCAATTCTTGTCGATCGTCGCCGTAAACTTGTTGTGGCTGCGCAGCAAGAGCAGAAGCGCAAAGTGCGTCGAGGTCCACGACTGGGTGAGGCGGTACGGCATGAGCATCTCGAGGAGGACCGCGCCAAGCATTGTATCTTGCGCAAGGAGCTTCTCAAGCTGGTACAAGATGGTCGCTTGGAACGCGCGAAGCTCGCGCGGGCCAAAGACAACGTGGCCAGCTGTCGGTGCGCGGTGGTGCTTGGGCTTGGTGGCGTCGATTGAAAGCTGGTCGAGGTGCGCGACGAGGCTCTGTAGCACCATCGCCTTCAAGTTGCGCGGGTGGTCCCGCACAAACAAAAGCAAATGGTAGTACAAGCCCGGTAAGAGCGCATAATCAGGCTGCATACCGTCCTCGATCGGTGTCATTTCAATCGACAGCTGCGCAAGAAATTTGGTGCAGATCGCTGCATGCTGGTCGGCCGACCACGCTACTTCCCGCAGCACATTGACCATCTAGATTGGATACTGTAAGAGAATCGGACAAAGAGGTTCATGGACCTGGGCGAGGAGGCGTAATGGCCAGCGCGCTTGGAGGAGCCGGTCGAGGGACTTTTCGACGTAGACCGCGCCGGTCCACTCGGCCTCGTCGGAGAAGTCCCAGATCGACGGCGCGTGCGATGGCAAAGCCACGTGCGAGAAGCAGAGCATGCGCCCATAGAGATGCGGTAGGAGGTCGGCCGAGGGCAGTGGCATCGGGATGACGCTCGCCGACTCTTCTTGGTCCCGGTACGCCTTTTCAATGCCGAGGAGAACATGCTCAATGAGGCTCGGGACGCTCGTCATGTCCAATGTGTCGATCTCGCGCTGGAGGAGGTCCACGAGCTGCGTGCAGAACACGAGGTGCTTCTTCGTCTGCGCCAAGTGGCTCTGCATGAGCAGCTCGAGGAGCTCGAGAAAGAGCGTGCGTCGGCGGACCTCGAACTTGCGCGGACGTGACCCGAGCTCGCCCTTGGTCGACCCGCGGAAGAGGCCCTTAACGAAGTCGAGGAGGTCGAGGAACTCCATGTCCCGGTAGAGCTCCATCACGGTCCCCGAGATCGTGGCGTCGTCGAGGTCCGTGACCGTGTCTCGGATCGCTTGGCTCTGGAGCATGTCCATCTCGTCCACGTACTCATCTCCATCACCCCATACGTTGGCCTCGGCCTGCCGGTTGAGCTGCCGCTGCTGGAAGAGGACCTGCTGCGCCCGCGGGTCCATGGCGGCAAGTTGTTCGAGGACCTCGAGCGCGCGAACTTGGTGAGCCAACTCCGGGTTTTCACCGGGTTACGTCAAAAGATGTCAAAAGATGTCGAAATGCTGCACACTAAAGCATGCAATCTGAATATAGTGTTATAACCCAACCTGACATCGCGGTACGCTTGCCAGCTCGATTCGTGCGAGATGAACGGCAATCCATACGTGGAGAAGGCGCTGGTCGAGTCGATGTATCCATATCCCCAAGCAGCAAGGTTTCTGTTGATAGACCAGGCACGGAGCTGGAAGGAATCCCGGTGAAAGCACGCAAATGGTGTGCGATGGAAAAATAGCGCAATTGATTGGTGGCAGCGCGATCGGATCCGTCAGGGTTGTGTCAGTCTGGAATTTGCGTCGAACTGGAAATGAGTAGGAATCTAGATGTCTAGGACAAGTCGTGATCGTGTGATGTTGCAAAAACCAAGATCTGCTCTGAATTTCGTTGAGGAGACACCCCTCTTTGAGGGAGTACTGCACTGATGATCATCGTACATCACCTCTGTTATAGTCATAGAAGCTAGAGTAGTGCGTACACGCTACCGTCAAATGATGCTGCAAAAACCAAGATCTGCTCTGAATTTCATTGAGGAGACACCCCTCTTTGAGGGAGTACTGCACTGATGACTCGAAACCCTTAAAATCCAACGTCAATATGAAGTTCCACCACATTCTACTTCACGATCCACCACGCTCTTGTATCACGTCCTTCAAAACTTCTCAGCGTATCTGATGGGAACGGCATTGCCACCATGCCCCGCCACCGTCGATTGCACTTGAGACAGCCCTCGAGTTCACAAAACAAGTGCACTTCCATTGCAGGCCAAATTGGACGATTTTTATCAACATGACTGTAGGACAACTAAAAACCACAGGGCACCTTGTACGTACTAGTAATCGGCGTGGCGTCCGTGGGCGTGGATGCGCTTGTGCACGGTTTGCTGCACAGCGACTTCGTGGCGCGTCACGGTGGTTTCGAGGCCGTACAGAATCTGGAGGTTGCGAATATCGCCGCTGCTGAGGCCATCGCGCTGCCCGAGGACCTTGGAGGTTGCTGGATCGCAGTGATGTTTTTCGGGCACGACGCACCCGTCGTCTTCGTTTTGGTCGATCGCGCAAAACTTGATGCTCTTATCGGTCGGTAAACAGAGACCGACGCCGTAGTGCATGATCGAGTGAATGTCATATTGCGTCACGAACGCCTCCTTGATCGGCATGTAGTTGCTGCGCGATGCGCCAAGGAACTGGCCACGAAGCACGATCGCCTCGGACGCCGGGTGCGCGTGCTCGTGGATGACGCCAAACGCATGCAGCATCTCGTGCATGACCGAGCCCATTCCGTGCTCGAACGCCGATGGAAGCAAGTTAAGCTTTTGCCCCGCTTTGTGCCGGTACCCGAGCTCGGCGTACGTCCCGCGCTTGTTTCTTTCTTGGGCAATCGACACGTAGTGCGCGCAGCCGCCGCAGATCGCGTCGTGGTGCTTGCAGTTTGCGACGTCCAGCATGGTCACGCCAGTCGACTCCACGATCTCGTGCATCGCACGCTGAATGGTGCGGCGCTCGACGTCGTCAAACGGCGCGTCGAGCTTGTAGCAGAGCGTGGCCAGCGGCCAGAGCCGCCGCTTCCGGTCCGTGGCCAACCCGAGACGCCGCTTCGCCTCGGCCTTGCGGCAGTCGACGATCGCATCGACATCGCTATCGGCCGTCCCGTCTTCTTCGTAGCACGTAATGACGCCGTCGGCGCAGACCTGGTAGATGGCGCCATCGTCCTGCGGCAAGCCAAAGACGTACTTGAGCTGGCCGTCGCCGAGATGGTGCCGGCCGTCCGGGTTGTGGACCGCATCCAGCGGGAGCTCGCAGGAAACCCCTGCCGCGGCCAGCGAGGCCATTGTCGCGAGTGCGCCCAAGTACTTCATGCTGCTGCTGCTTGGTTGTAAATGACGAGCTGCGCACCTTGGGCGGCAACCAGGCTGGTGACCTTGCCAAACAACTGGCCAATCAAACCCTAGGATTGCCACTTGGAGTCGATCGACGATGTCTCGTAACGGCCCAACACAAACACGTTAGGTGATTACATTTGGCTTCACTATACCACAACGCGCCGAAGTACTCAGTGGGATTTACGTACATCTATACAAATGCCAAGTGCCATGGTACGTTCATTCGTATGAAGTCGTACATGTACCCAGTTGCCCTCGTGGCCAGTGGCGCTCGTGGCACGCTGACGTAACAGTGCATGCTTCCCACGTAGATAGGGACACGGCTGATCGAACCACAGCAGCGTGCGACGACGCATCGTCACACAAGAAGAACATCCTTTCTCGATACTGCTCGATAGCTCCGCTCGATGATAACTCTACCACCGTCGACCAGACTTGTGTTTGAAAAGAAGGCTTGCCGACGATGACGCACGATCGCGAGCAAGCCAACGTCAATTAGACAAAGTACCGACATGGGTACAACCGGTGGTACATGCATTACGGGGAATCGAGAGGGTCAAAGGCATGGATGGTTGTTCTGCGTCGTACAATCAACAGGATCTCTCTCGCTGTTTCCACTGTAGTTGGCGTGTCGAGGGCACACAAAGGGATAATAAGTCTATATTGGGTGGGGTAAAAGAGTACAGAGAAGAAATCTATGGAATAGGGGATCGGGTCAAGGGATCGACCGGTAGTGTACATCGGGGCTACGACGTGGCGAGCGCAAGCTGGTCTTGCCAATGGCCGAGGTTGCGCTCGACCTGGTCCAAGCAGTGCTTGAGCGAGACCTTGGGCACCTTGGCCAGCGTCTCAAAGACAGGTCGGACAATGCCAATGATAAAGCCTGCTTGCATTTTGGCTTCTGGAATCGGGTTGACGCGGTCGCAGCCAAAGCTCACGGCGATGCCGAGTTCGCGCTCCTTGTCGCCTTGGGCGTAAAACTCTTCCATGATGCGCGACGTCCAGACCGAGTAAATGTCCATGGGCTTGACTGGGTTGCACACGTCAGCCGCATGCAGCGCCACCTACACCGCCATTCACCCCACTTCTCTCACTAGTCAATCATGTCTACCTGCAAGAGCAACTTTTGATCGTCGAGGTTGCTAAAATCCGTCTGGTCTTCGTCCGCACTAATACCAATCGCACCAAATCAGATGTGATAACCCAGAGCATTCTCGACTAGTATACTACCTTTAGACCTTCCAGACGACCGAGGTGGATCGCATGGTTCTTGTTATCCGTCGCGAGGATCATGTCGATGATGAGGTTGCGGACCTGCACACGACAACATGTTGAACCCTCAATCCTATCCAGTGGCTACCTCGATTTTTTCCAGGTCGTTGAGCGTCGCCAGCACGTCGCACTCCTTGCTCTGCATGAGCTCGAACGCGAGCGCGCAGTGCATGTTCTCCAGAGGCGACCGGTATGCATACCGGATCGCGAGCGGGTCGTTCGTGGCAATGTGAAAGTTGTTCGAGTACCCCGTGTGTCCCTACTCGTCCGCGATGAGACAAATCTTGCCCCACGTCGCGTGGTCGAGTACGATGTCGTGGACCGACGCGGCAATGAGCGCGGCTAGCTTGCCACGCATGGAAATCTGCGTCCCGAGGCCGCCAAGCGACAGGAAATGATGCACGCACTGCGTCACGTCCGCAGCATGCTCGGCTAGCCCGCCATCAGTTCTTAGTGTCCAATTATGTGGTGCGTACCGTTGTGGTACGGGTTGGCCAAGTACTGGCTTTGCACGCTAGGAATCCAGCATGAGTGTCCATCGTGGGATCGCGTGCGTACGCATAGTAGAAGCTCCGGAGGACGACCGCGGGAATGTGAAAGTGGCGCGTCAAGCCCTCGGCGTCAAAGCACGTGCAGCCCACGATAAGAAGCACGTCGGCGGCTTGGACTTTGCAAAGCTATTGATGATGACATGGCATCTCGCTCGTTGGGTATCGGATCGGGTGGGACGGACCTCGAGCACGTTGAAGCTCCACGTGGAGATCTTGGAGAGCTCCTTCTTAACGACACCAAACGACGATGTTTGGTCCGCGGCCCAGTACGCCTCGAGCGTGCCGATCGGATACGATCGCTCGGGCGACCCGTCGAGCGAGTGGCGCTTCTCGGCTCTGTGCACAAATCGTTTCAGATGCTGCAAGACGGCAAGCAAGAGATCTATATTGACGACGACGTACGAGGCAGCTTCGGGGGTCGGCGGGCGCGAGCCGCGAAAAGCCTTGACGCAGCGCTGGACGAGGCTCGTGCGGCGCAGCGCGGAGCGAAAGTTCTCCTTCGAGTCTTCGTTCTGCCGCTGTGGCGTGAGGCGCCATGCAGTGTACGAGTCCATTGACGTACCTTGCTCGAGTAGTTTTGGTGGATAAAGCCCTGGACCTTGTCGTCAAAGACGTGCTTGTGCGAAGAAAACTTGCGCTGAAGGTTGCGTTCAACCTAGTACCATGCGTTCAGAACGCGGTGCATAGAGGAGACGAGCGGACCGCGCGCGTGTACACGGGCGTGTCAGGGTCCACGAGCTCGATGAAGACCGTCAGCAGCGTATCAATGTCGTCCAGCGTCATTGTCGTCGTCGAGCTCGCGTTGTCCATGCACTCGGCATGGCTCTTCTTCAAGATCTTGACGGCCGCGACAAGCGAGGTCGCGTCGCTCTCGTCCTCGTCGCTGCTGCTGACTCTGGCCTCGACCTCGTTGGCCTTGGAGGCCGCGACCTTGGAGTCGCGCAGGACGCGCGCGGCCTCCTTGAGCGCCTCGCGCTGCTTTGTCAGTGGCATCGACGCCAACGGCCGCAAAGCCAAACTGCGCCCGTAGAAAGGCTGCAAATAGACGCTGCTGTTTTGCAGCCCCCGGGGGGTAGGCCCATCGAATCCCGGCCGCCGCTCGAAGCCACGTGTATTTTAATACGCTGGACACGCCAATACACTTGAAACCACTATGGAGGATACCCTACAGCGCATTAAAAAGAGGGGAAGCCAACGTGGGTACTTTAAAAATTTCGGGCACCCGCACCGACCGTGAAACGGCCGCCCGGGTCGGTCGAAACGGTTGGCTTCGAAATTGACGGTCTTTTTCCAAAGCTCGTCGGCTGCATGTCCCGAGATGGCGCTTGTGGCTTGAAGCGACTTGCAGTGAGATTCGACTCGGCATCTCAACGTCGACGAGACAACTCGAGTAGCCGCCGACGTAGTACGGCTGCTTCAACGAGAAGACCGGATGATTCGGGCGCTCTCAGCGTGGCAACGCCCATGATGGCTCTGACATGGACATGCTATGACCAGCTGCGCGTCATGATGTTCTGCGCATCTGCCGCGTATCAACTTGAAAAAATCGAAGACCAAGCGACCGCGCCACGAAGAGGCTACTCGTCCAAGCCCGAGGTTCTGCGTCAGCGGTGCGCCGGGTCGCAGCGTCGGCGGGCTCTACACGGTACTCTTTGTATGCAATGAGTGGCGACGGCGCAATGCACCCAACGTTGGCACCATCGAACCCGGGCGACAAAGCTACTGGAGCGTGGGACGACCATGCAATCGTCTCCGTGCATCGTCGAAAGGCGCGTGCCAAGTAAGCTCGCGTAATGGGCGACATTCAAAGGCGACAGAGTGCGCTCGACTTGTGGATCACACGTCGCACGTGCATACCGGTACCGGTGGGACACGAAGGGTACAGTGTACCAGCCCACCCGAGCCCCTCGACAAGGGCTTTTATTTCTCATGCGATGCTGCATGTCCTTGTCGCGGCATGGAACGTACCACGTCCTCCGCGTCGCCCGCCTCGAAAGAGGGAATGCCGTTGGATCGTCTGAGACGGTGGCACAAAGCGGCGTCCAGGGTCCACCTCGATAAATTAAAGAATGATTACGACGACGACGACGAGTAGACGGAGCTGGCAACCGCTGCCATCAGGATGTTTTTGATCATGGCCGGGTCTTCGCCGCGTGTGCTCGTCTCGAGGCGCGCGACGAGCTTGGCGACGACGGCGTCCATGTTCCGGGGCGAGCTCGAGTTCTTGCGTTCAATGATGCTCTCGCGGACGAGGTTGTCGCTGAGGAGGTCGTAGCGCGAGCTCTCGCTCTCCTCGTCCCATTCGACGGTCTCGTCGAGCGTCGCGAGCTCGTCCTTGAGCTTGCCGCCGTCGACGCTCAAAAACGACAAGTCGGACTGCCGCTGCAGCTGCTGGTACACGACCATCTCGTCGGGCGAGAGGTCCGAGAGCACCGAGAGCCGCTGCGTCACGGACGCGACCAGGTTGCTAAACTGCCACGAGTCGCTCTTCTCGGCCGGCGAGAGCGGCCCGGACGACGACCGAATCGAGTGAAAGACGACGCTGTCCGCGTCGAGACCAAACACCGTCGCGTTCTCGCGCTCGTCGTCGTCGGGGACGTCGTCGTCGAGCGCATCGTCGTCTTGGTGGTACTGGGCCGTGTTGCGCAGCGTGACGGGCTTGGTCGTGGGTGCTTCGTGGACCTCGAGCGAAGCTTGCGTGATATCCTGCTGGTGGTGGACGTCACAGGACAGTGACACGGACGGACGAAACGGGTTGGCAACGAGCGCGGACCGCATCGAGAGGAACCACTCTTTGGACTGGAACCGCTTCAGCGGGCGTGGCGTAAAGATCGCCGAGTGCTCGCTCGTCGCCTGTGCACTCCCGCGCGCGCAGCGTGTGCAGATGCGAAGGTTTTGCTTCCCGCTCGCGTCGGCCGTGAGCGCGCGCCAGACCGAGCTGCACTTGCGGCAGACAACTTGTCCACACTTTCGGCAGTTGTGCTTGTGGAGCGTCGCAAAGTGAAAGGCGTGCTGGCACACGGCGCACTCGGAGCTCTCGTGCTTGGCGACGAGCGTCTCGGCGAAGCCCTGCGCGGTCAAGTGCCGGCGCTGGAAGTAGCTCTCGAACCGGCCGAGCGCGACGACGCGGCGCTTCATGATCTGCGACACGAGGTAGCTCGGAATGTTGCCCTTGAGGTCGGCCTGGAGCACATGCACGACTTCGAGGCGCGTCGGGTCCTCGGCGCACTCGACAAACACAAAGCCGGACCGGTAAATGCTGCCGCGAACGAGCTGCAGCGAGCTCTCCATGTTGGGGCAGTTGGACGAGCTCACCGAGTGCATGCTGCTCACCCAGCCGCGCCGCCCCGTCTTGCGGTCGACGAATTCGTCTTGGCACTATACGTTCTGCGATGAGGACGGGGCCATCTTCTACAGTAATACCTCGAGGACGCAAAAGTCGCGCGGGCGGGCAAAGAGCGTTGGCGACTTGACCGCGTGCCACTTCATGCCAATGTAGTGCATCGGGTTCTCGTCGTTGGGCACGACGAGGTTGCAGAGGTTGGCGCAGTCGAGGTAGTCGGGTGCAAACACCTTGGCGTACTTGCGGTACTTGTCGGTCGAGTCGGTCGAGAAGACGGCCGCGACCTCCTCGAGCGTCGCCTTGATGTACGAGACGGCGCAGTAGTACGAGAGACTGCTCGTGTCGCCAGGAATCTTGCCGCGAAACACTTGGACGCGGGCTTTCGCCGACGTGAGCGGCACCCACGAGACGGGCCCGCCATGGCGCCGCGCGTAGTAGATGACCTTGGTGCACGACTTGCGCGCGACCGATTGAAAAAACGCTTTCTCGGCCACCGACATGTGCGGCTTGGGGAAGTGGTCCAGCGGCAGCGGGAAGCGGTCGCGGCTCCGGTCCTTCCGTACGAGGTGGTGCATGAGCGACAAAGATGCAGAGTGGCCTCGTTGGAGTTTGCACTAGAGATACTGCGTATGACGTCAGGACCATACCGTGTGTCATGCCGGAAACCGAGCGCTCGTGGGACGATTGGTCGGTTGACAAACCGGATTGGCCCAATCCACTGTCCGCTTCTATTTTCTAGAGAATATGATTGGCGCACAGAATTTATACGCTGTACGCAAGAAGGTGACTTACGCACTGGCTTGGTCTTTCGACACGGTTTGACCACTTGCAACGATGGAACGTTCCGCTGCAGCCGTCGCGCTGTGTTGATGGCACGTACTCATCGGCTTTTGGGATGCGTCGCGGATGGACCAAAGGACCTCTCATGCGCGAGGGTCTTTGAGCGCACGGAACCGACGCTGCGACACAAGGCGACACGTAGGAGGCAGCTGGTGCATGGATGGGCCACCGCGTCGCTTCTTTGCCGTGCCCACGACGCTAGACGCGACTCGTTGATGTCGAAGTTCGAAGAGCAGCTGTATCACGGCCCCGAACGTCCACGTGCTTTGGCGGTAATTGTCGACCACAGAGGCGCTTTCCCAGCACGCGTCTGAGTGGCAACGATCGTCGACCGGAGACGCCGCATCTCCGGCATCAGCTTGCCGATGAGATTCCTCGCGGCCTTTTGAACTTCAAGAGATGGAATATGGCTTCTTCATGCGCGTGTGCTCTTGCGGTGGAGGCTGGCTGCGGTGACGCGCCCACATCGGCGCCACGTACAGCCAAGAAGCTTCCAACCTTACTGGCCCGAAGAAGAGGCATGGACAGTGACGCACCATGCACACCACGCGTGTTTGGATTGGTTTCGAACAAAATAGAAGCGCTGCTCTCCTACGTCGCTGGCTTGTAGAAGTGTGCATGAACGAGGATCGAGTACGTAGGTATGCAATGTGATGTGATGGGAGCGTCACGTCATGTGCGCAGCTGCGCCGCTGTATCGAGACAAGGCGCCAAATGAACCTGAGTGGACCCAAAAATACGGTTCCGTCGCTTCAAACAGTGTTCGAAACAGTGTATGGAGAGCGGCTGTCGAACGCAAGAGGACGTGGCAGGAGCACGATGAGACTCGTAGTTCTCGTTTTACTTCATCGCGCTGCATTGCATGAGACCAGCATCATCTTGTACCACACGGTACTGAGCCGCCGACGCCAACCAAAATCTTCAGCAGAGATGGCACTCGAGTGCAGACAAATTGCCCGCGCCAACTTTGGTGCATTGGTGCAGTACTATCGACGGAGATTGCGATCTCGTCCGTGCGACGCCACAACGACCTCCTACTTCCGTCAACGGTAGCAAGTACTGTCGTGGGTGTTCAAGAATATATCTTTCGCCAAAAGGCGATGTATACCGGTATTAATACATTTTGTACGTGGCCCGCCTCTCTCAATGCATTTCAAGAGCGATGATGCGGCACCCATCCATGTCGAGGTTGATGTAGCAGCGCATTATTGACAGTATGTTGAACGCAGACCGTACCTTCGACCGAGCCCGCCCATCGCCCGATTTGGTTCTCCACCTACGTTCTTCGTTCGAGTGGCCACGAGCGATGCTCCCAGTCATCAAATCGACGACGACCGCGTCACTGTCTCCCATACAAGCATCGTCTAAAGACCATGTACCAACGGTGTGTATGGGATGACTGACAGGATATTCTGCACAAAGGTGGTTGTTACCGCCAGCAAACACACGCGCGACTGCTTCGAGTGCACAAACGCGCGAGGCTTTGTACGCTTGTACCAAGAACTGCAAATGGGATCAAGGGGTGAAGTCCATACGTGAAGTCCATCCGCTGCAGTTTTCCAGTGGCCGCGATGACGTGGCGCAACGTCACGCCGCCTACATGTTGCGTGTATCCAGACAAAGACAGCTGTTCACATCGAATAACACGCAATGTCAAAGATTCGCACAACTTGTACGAGTAGCTCATGACGCCATGCATGACCTTGCGCCTCTGTTGAATCTTCAAGGATATCGGAAGAAGAAGAACACCGCGAGCGAGAACAAGCACTTGAACACAAGACCTTTGGCGCCCGAGAAGCATGGCCCACGAGTTTCGCATTCCGCTGCACATGACGGCCGACGAGTATAAGATTGCCGAGCTCTTTGTCGTCGCCCGCGTCGCCGAGACAAGCACACAGCGCGTGCGAATTCTCAAGAACGAGCCATTTGACAATACAATTGGGCAGCTCGGCGACGTCTCGGCGATTTCCAACTGTGCGATTCCACGCGCGAAAGGCCAGTACACGCTCAAGCACTACTTTGTGTCGGACGACCTCCCCTTCTTCCTCCGGCCACTGTCTGTGCCCTTCCAAAACATACATGCACGAGGGCTCACGCATGTACAACTAACTAGGTTTCCGAAGGAAGGGTTTCTCTTGATCGAAGAAGCCTGGAATGCGTTCCCGCGCTCGTTCACGGCCATGACAAGCAACGTCTTTCGGAAAGAAAAGTTTTTCATCTCGTGCGAGTCGGTGTACGTTGATGGACACATGGTCGCCGGTACATTTTCAATTGCGTCTCATGGCATGTACTACAAGTCCCTCTGTAGACAACGCGTTCCTGTTGCCACCGGTCGAGCTCGCTGCACGCACCGTCGAAGTGTAGTCAACTCTAGTCTTGGGAATCGCTGATCAAGCATAGATTGCACATCGAGGCCAGAGACACCGCGGTCGACGACATGGATCCATCGAC
This sequence comes from Saprolegnia parasitica CBS 223.65, assembly GCF_000151545.1. Taxonomy (NCBI): domain Eukaryota; phylum Oomycota; class Saprolegniomycetes; order Saprolegniales; family Saprolegniaceae; genus Saprolegnia; species Saprolegnia parasitica. Next base: position 278,398 of record NW_012156430.1, read on the forward strand.
GTATGTATGCGGCAAGACGGGCCGGGGTCCACTCGCAGCTGGCTGGGTGACGTCGGCGACACCCATCATGACGTGCTACAAGCTTCTTCGCGTCAAGTTCGACTACCTTGGCCTCGAGAAGAAAATGCAGCAGTTCATTGCCGAACGACACCGCGGCATCTTCATGACGTCGGCGCGTCAGGTACACGATCGGCATCAAGAAACAATGATTTGTTCAAAGTATTGGTGTTGTGTAGGCGCAATGTACGTCACACGAGTGGCATGGTCTCACACTCGACGACATTCGGACCCTGGAAGCCAAACACGCCGTTGCGAGCTAAACGAGACACTTGCCAGGACGTCAATGGATGCTTTGTCTTTATAACCCTAACCCCTTTATAACCCTGATCCTCGTCCACCTACCACAGCAGAACGCATGCGTGCTCCATTGATGTCGTCCTAAACGTCTTCTTCTACCTACCACTGCTGTGTGCACCTCCACCTTGCCCCAGTGATCGACCACTGACAGCGATACGCGTCTCCGAAACGAGGTCAATTATACGAAATTTCAGTGCGGGTACAGTTGCTTGGTTGTCATTCGATTTATGGCGAAAGGAGCTACGCGGCAATGTCATAGTAGTCGACGTGCGAGCCCGAGACAAATGTCGGCCCAAAGACGTGCTCGACACAGAGCGTCGCGGACGCAAGCGTGTCAACGTACGTGCCCTACCAACATGATCTACGACGCGAGAACTGCAAGAAATTCGTACCGTCGTTTTGAGCTGCTGGAACATGCCCTTGAGCGTCGCATCCGTGCGGTCCGACTCGCGCAGCTACAAAAGACAACTTGTCCACTTATTTAGCGCATACAATCCGACGTACCGCGAGCTGCATGTTGGTGTCCATTGGGCCTGGCGCGTAGTTGAGTGTCTTGACGAATCCGCCTTGCTCGACCGCAATGACACGGTGGTGCATGTCCCGCGCCGCTGTAAAATACACTGTTTCGCACCAACCGGTGGCAAGCAACCTCGTACCTTTGATGACGCAGTATGTGTTGCACGTCGCAAAGGGCTCGATCGCATTGAGCGAGCTCACGTTGATGAGCACGTGCGGCGTCGCTAGTCCATCCTTTTATAGCTGCTCAGAGCACGAGACAACGGTACCGGGCGCGGGCGATGACGCATCGCGGGTGCCAAAGACATCAAGAAAGCTAGTACTCCCATAAGAGTCTCCTCATAGCATCAAGACGCTTGGTACCGCTTGTTGAACCACATCACCGACGAGACGTTGAGCTCCATGTGGTCTTGGAGAAACGCCACGGACGAGAGGTCCTGCGCGAGACCGATCTCGCCGAGCGTGCCCGCGTTGTGGACCAGCACCACTTGCGATGGGCCCTGGGCGTGCACGGCCGCCAAGAAGGCGTCAATCTTGCCGACATAGTCGTCGCGGGCGCCCATGTCAACCACGGTCGTCGTCACATGCACTGTCGTCGCCTGTAGAAGATGAAATGTCATCTTGCCGACATGCATAGCGAGCGAACCGCATCGTTGTCCTTGGTGGCGTCCTGTACGAGGCGGGCAGTCTCGGCGAGGCCCGACGCATCGCGCGCCCACAAGTGCTAGCGATACGTAGCCTCGGTGCAGGCGAGAGGCAGAGACGTACCAGCTGCACCGTCTTGTCGGCGAGGAGATGACGCTTCCGCGCAAAGGCGAGTGCGAGCGACCGGCCAAAGCCGCGGGACGCGCCAGTGATGAGCACGACCTTCATGGGGAATCACGATCGTCTGGCATGTCCGGATAGATCCGGATATGTAGCCATATCCGGATCTACATCTAAATGCACCCAACCTTGCACGGCGTTGACGCAGCAACAGGCTGCCATCGACCTCGACCTTGCATGCTTGTAGGTATAAAAAGGCTGCCTTAAATGGAGCTACCGAGTCCTCGATAGTACAATTCGGTTGTGGCACTCTAGTCGAGTTGGCGTTCGCACAGCTACTACGGTCTTTCCCTCGGTATCTGCAACGAAAAAATCCCCTAAAAATGGTATCAGCGGCCAAGTTGAAGTCAAGCGCTGTCTCGCAGCGTATCATCGTTTGCCACGTCCTCGGAAACCTCGATGACGCGCTTCCTGGTGACTGCTCGCTATTGTCAAGACGTCAGCTAAACTGCATAACAATTCGGTCCGATCTCTTGTCCACAAGGACCTTACCCGTATTGCATGCTTGCTTCCTCAAGTGGCAAGCCAGCAAGTGCCATCTGTCACCTTGGCGTCAGCGCACTTAATTGAGCTAGGACAGGTTTGTATCGTACTTGAAAAATCGACGAATTTTCGTCTTAAGTACGGTCGCCACGCACCAAATAGAATGTCATTTTAATCTTATCCTAACGTTTGTATGCAGAGGCATGAAATGAAATATAGCGGCCATCTCCAACCTCGCTGACGCTTCGACATTTTGCCATCGTCGTCGTCGCCGCCAAGTAGCAGTAGCAGTAGCAGCATGCTCGTCCATGAATTCCATATCCCGCTGCACATGACAGTCGACGAGTTCCAAGTCGCGCAGCTCTACATGGTGGTCGACGCCAGCGAGAAGAACACCAAGGGCGGCGAAGGCGTCGAGATCCTCAAGAACGAGCCGTACGACAACACGAACGGCCAGCTCGGCGACGTCTCGGCGATCTCCAACTGCAAGATCCCGCGCAACCGCGGCCAGTACACGCTTAAGCACTACTACGTCAAGAGCGAGATCCCGGGCTACATCAGCGCGCTGTAGGCCATGCTAGCAACAGGCCATGAGGCTCATCTCGGACGCGTAGGTGTCCCGAAGACAGCATGACGCTCATTGAAGAAGCGTGGAACGCATACCCGCACTGTCTGACCGTCATCACCAACGGCTACTTGGCGAAGAAGAAGTTTTCCATCTCGATCGAGTCGTTGCACGTGCCTGGCACGACCGTCGCAGGTACGATTCCTCGACCTCCAGCCGCGCAGCCTCATCATCGGCGTAGCCAACGCACTCAACTTGACCAAGGACGAGCTCAAGAACCGTGAAGTCGAGCTGTACGACCTTGATACGTGGTAATGGCATGCTCATGCGCAGTAGGATCCGCATTGAGTCGGACATGCCCAACCAAAACTCGGACGACGACTACGACCCGTCGACAGTACCGTATCGCTTCGCTTCGCCATCCTTGCTCACAGGATCTGTAGTATGTCTGCCCCAAGACTGGACGTGGCCCGCTCGAGCGCGGCTGGGAAACCAAGGTCGACCCCGTCATGACGTGTATCAAGGTTGTCCGCGTCAACTTTGACTACTGGGGCTTCCAAGGCAAGGCCGAAAAGTTTATTCGCGACCGCCAGCGCCGTCTCTTCCACGCCTCGCTGCGCCAGGTATTACCCCAATGCCTCTTCCTCCGACCTTCTAACGTCAGCGACTGTAGGCCCAGTGTCTCTCGGGCAAGTGGTTTGGCCTGACCATGGAAGACATTCGTGCCCTTGAAGCCAACATCCAGCAAAAGCTCATTGCGCAGCGCACGGCGCAGTAGATGCTAGAGTTAGTTTACGTCGATATACTTTTTGAAGATATACGCTAATAGAGTCTATCTAGTCGTCGACAAGTTGTGCCATTTACATATTCACTGATGTCCGAGAAGTACGCATTGTCCAAAACCCCTGACAATCAATATCCGATATACATTCTTAGAGGTGGCAGAAAAAGATTTTTCGCTTTGGTCAGCATCCTCATCAGCATCATGCGCTTCTCGTGGACCAAGTTCATGCGCTACGTGGGGCCAGGCTGGCTCGTGAGCGTGGCGTACATTGGCCCGTCGAGCCTCGAGGCGCGGCTGCAGGCCGGCGCGTACACCAACTTTGACGTGCTCGGTGTGCTCATGCTGAGCTTTGGCGTCGGCTTCTTCTTCCAAGTGCTCGCCGCCCGCCTCGGCACGGTCACGGGGCGTAGCCTCTCGGAGCATTGCAGCGCCGAGTACCCGCGACCGGTCGCGCTCGTGCTCTGGCTCGTGGCCGAGGCCGCGATCATTGGCTGCGATGTGCATGAGATCCTCGGGTACATGGATCCTCCGCATCCTCTCTCTGCATCATCCATCCATCATGTAGGTCGGCGCTCGCGTTGCATGTGCTTACGGGTATCCCTCTCTGGAGCGGCTGCCTCGTCATCGGCTGCGCGACGTTTGCCTTCCTCTCGCTGCACGTGCTCGGCGTCCGCTACGTCGAGGCGTTCTTCACCGGTGCGCCTTCTCGCTCCTCCTGTAGTACTACTCGTATCTGGTTAGTGCTGCTTTTGGCCATGGGGCTCTGCTTTGTGGTGGACTTTGGTCTGGTCAAAGTCGACTGGGCCGACGCCATTGGCAGCGTCGTGCCCCTCATCACGGACGTCAACGCGCGTGCGGCGATGAACACGCTCGGCCCGGCCCTTGTGCCCCACAACCTCTTTCTGCACTCGGCGCTCGTCGCGCTCCGCCCGCTCAACCGCCGAGATCGCTCCGCCGTGCGCGCGGCGACGCTCTACGCGTCCGTCGAAGTCGGCGTCGCGCTCTGCACCATCTTCGTCGTCAACGTCGCCGTCCTCGGCCTCTTTGCCGACGCCTTCTACGCGGCCCCGTGCTCGGTCTTGCCGGTACAGAATCGTACATGGAGCCACCGACGCACGCGTGTATTGCATGCTAGGATCAATCGGCTTGTCTCCCGCCTGCGACGGCCCTCTACTCGGGGTCGCCCGTATACAACTACTACTCGCTCGCGCCGTGCCTCGTGCTCAACCACACCGTGAGCGACGACTGTCCACGCTGCGCCATGGGCCACACCCAAGTACGACGTTCTCTCCGTGAGCAAATAGAGTCGAAAGGTGTAGATGTACGGCTACTGCCAGCCGTTGGAGCTGGTGGATGCCGGCAGCGCACTGCGCGACACGCTGGGCGCCCCGGCGGCCCACGCTTGGGCGATCGCTCTCCTCGCAGCCGGGCAAGCGAGCACGATGACGGCGACGTACGCTGGCCAGTTTGTCATGGAGGGTTTTGTCCCGCTGCGCTTGCCAGCGTGGCAGCGCATCGCCATCACGCGCGTGCTCGCGCTACTTCCTGCGGTTCGAACGCATATATCTCATCGACAATAATGATGCGAGGACGAGAAGGATGATATGTCGTAGGTGATGCTCGCCGTGTCCGCACTGGACAACAAGGGCGCGATCCATCCCACGTCGTTGCACGTCGTCCAGAGCCTCGCCTTGCCGCTGGCGCTCGTACCGCTTGTGACGCTTACAAGCTCCCGCAGCGTCATGGGCAAAGGCTTCATCAACGGTGCGCGCACGCGCATGGCCGCGATCGTGCTCGCAGGCGTGCTCTGCATCCTCAACTTGTACGACGTTGGGTCTGCGATCGCCGCCGTCGTCTGGACGTCGGCGAGGTACATGTGATACCGACCACGGAGGCGCGGTCCACGAGCATTGTGTGCGTAGATCGTATGCGACAACGGGCGCGATGGTTGTGTATGTGATGGTGCTGCTGTACATTACCCTGCTTGCGCCGCTGTGCGCGTGGCGCGCGTCGATCGTCGAGGCCCCCGAGGCGATTCTCGAGTCGCTTCTCGATACGAACGAGGACGACGATGCGGCGTGAGACGAGCGCGTTGCTGGTTTGAACGTGGTACAAATGCATCATATTACAAGGTGCCTTGGGTCAAGTACTGGACGAGCAGCCGCTCGAGGTTGTCGACCTTGGGCGTCGACGGTCGATCGAGCGCATACCCGAGAAAGCAGCGGGCAAAGACGGGTGCTACATGAGGATACTTGTATGAGCCATCACGTCTTGTAGTGGAAACGGTACCGAGCTTGGAGGCGTGGAGTTGGTTGTCGCTTCCAAACTTGAGGAGCTCCCGCAAGAAGGAGAGCAGGTAGATGAACGTGTTGTAATGGATCGGTGTCAGCGCGTCCACAATGGACCGCGGGCTCTCGAGGTTGAGCACTTGCTCGGGCAGGACGCTCTCCCGGAGAGTTTGGAGCCAATGGAGCAAGACGCCGGCCATGGCCTGCGGCCTAGACACCACTCAGCGTCGCTCCATGTAGAGTGACGCACCGATGCGGGTGGAAAGCGGTGCCAGCGTCGAGGGCGTCTCGAATGCTCGCAGCGTCTGCATCCTTGAGGGGCGCGTCCAGAAACAAATTGGGCGTGCGCAGGCCGTGTGTAAAGAGGTCGTCGACCATGCGCCAGAGCTCCTTTGGGATCTTTTGGACGCTCGTCACGTCGCGCTTGATCGCCAGCTGCTTGCGCACGGGCTCGAGGCGCACGACAAGCTGCTCCAAGGACGCGCCAAAGCACGTGCTATGCATGCATTGCATGAGACGTCATTTCAAGCGCAAGCAGAAACGAACGGCAAGAACGAGCCTGAGACGACGAGAAAGTGGTCGGCCCCGTTGGCGACGCGCAAAATGAGCGTATCGTCGAGCGTGTCTTGGCCGCTCGAGAGCAAATGCACCGTGTGGTGAGTCACAAGCACTGTGAACTGCAGCTGGACGCGCTCCTTGGGCGCGAGGACGCCGTACGCGGGCGAGACGCTCAGCCAGCTCTACCACACCTTCGCTTTCGGATGCTTCCTTTGGACGACACGGTGATACCTTGGAGATGGCGGGCTCGTGGAGCTTGGGCGTGAATTTAAAGTGCGCGGGCACGACGCCGACGTTTTCAAGCGTAAACGCTTTCGTCTGCGGCACGAGGTATGTCACATGCTCGAAATCCATGAGCCCGCTGTCGGAAATCAGAATCTATGGGAATGTCGTCCTCAAATAAGTCCATCATAGAGAGGGATGATGGGACCATCTTCTTACCTTGGGTTTGTTGTCCGACTCCCACTTGTCAAAGTCACGACTCACTTCGCGCTGAACGACCTCCTTCTTGGCCTCGACTTCGTGTTGAATCTGATATGCACGCACTGCATAGCATCCGATTGCAGTCGTCGGCCAAGCACCTACCTTGGCTTGGAACGTGGCGGCGACGGGCTTGTGGTCGGACACGTCGAGCTCCATCACGGTGCCGTAGTACAACTGTCGCACGGCTGACGGGTCCTTGGCCTTCCAGAGAACGCGGTCGCACCTTCAGGGCAGTGATGATGCACCCATTCAAGACGCTTTGGGGATCGTACCACGCGGGAGCCCGCACTTTCTTGTCAGGTCGACGGTCGTAAAACGACGTGCCGGCTTGAAACTTGTACGTGGGCGGAAACTTGATCGCGCCTTCTTGGAACCCCTGGAAGACGTTGCCCTTGTCCATCTCGATCAAGAGCTAACGTAGCGCTAGCAATACTATAGTAGAAGGGCACGGACGCACCTGTTCGCGGGCGAGGAGGTAGTCCAGATTCCGCTTCTCGACGTGCAAAAAGCAGTCTTCGATCGTCAAGCTGCTGTCCTCAACGAGGCGGTAGTTCAAATCGCCGATCCAAAAGATAAAGTCGTGGTTGGGGATGCCTAGCCCCATGCAATGACCCGCCGTCGGCGACGGCAAGAGCTCCTGGACCCTACGTGCTGGGATGAGACGCCTCCAAGGGCTTGATGCGAGCGCGAGTACCCCTCGTCGGCGTCGCGAAACTCAATCTTGGACAAAATGTTGGCAAAGTCCGCGTTGCGGCCCGAGACGTTGTGCGTGTGGGCCGCGAGGTGCGAGCAGACAAAACAGAGCGTGCTGTCGTAGAGTCGAAGGCGCACGGCGACGCCGCCCTTGTTGCCCTAAACGCGCCATAAGAGGCGCATAGCCGGAGGTGTAGTACCATGACGCCCATGATGCCAACGCCGGCCGTCGCGCCCATGACATCTGAGACAAACGGCGCGTGCTCGCGCTTGACAAAGACGATGAGGAGGATGCCCACGAGGTGCTTGTGCAGCACGACGTCGTAAGCGTCGTTGGACATGTGACCGTTGAGCGCAGCCGAAAGCGACTCTTCCCACTGCTGGCTGCGCGTCGCCGTCATGTTGTTGACGACCACGTTGACCGCGTTGAGATCGACGATTTCCTGGAACCCGACAGCGACGACGTCCGGGAGGCTGCGCGTCGGCTGAAGCCACGGCAAGAGCTTCATGGCCTCGGCGACCGAGACGGGCTTCTTGGCGTTGACGTTGAAGGTGCCCGCCCAGAGCGAGATCTCCTTCTCCTCCATGTACTCGGAGGCCCGCTGCCGCATGCGCTGGTGGATCCAGTCGTCGCGGAGCATGGAGAGGACCGTCGGGATGTAGCAGCGCCCGTTCGTCTGCTGCGTCATGTCGCTGCTCCCGCTGCCCGAGGACCGACCCGAGAAGCTCATCTTCGTCAAAGCAGTCACCGACTGCTTGAAAACCGTTTTGGATGTATTCCGGATACGGCCATCGTATCCGGAATCAAAAGATATCGCGGAGCGCATATGAGCCAAGCAGGCGTCTCCACTTGAGTCCGAGTAGTGGAAATTGTCTTCTGAGAACATTCATTTTACGTCAAGTGGTTGCAGTCGGGATGCGCGTGGTAGCTGATCGACTCTGGCACGCTGGCCAGGGATCCACTGATCGTGAGATGGCCGCCAACGAAGCTCGGAGGCAGATGCATCCTGCTGGTATGCCAGGATTTTAGCGTGGGCATACTATTGACCTTGGCTGGATCGCTACGAGACTCGTTGTGGCTCCAGGACTGTAAACGTTGAGTTTCGTAATAGTACCGGCAAGTGCACGCATTCTGCTGAGTGTGCTCCAGTCAGCGGAGCTCAACTTCAGCTCAGCTGGCTACGACGTGAGCTGCTCATTTTGTCGTATCCTTGTAGCCAGCGTCTCGAACAGTAGGATGGACAAGAGGGTTTGAGCTGGACACACACGTAAGCCGCTTCTCTATCGCTTCGTAAAGCCGTGTCTACTTTTGTGTACCGACTGGCTTCAACCGAGCACGATGACCTTTTCGCAGCTGAGCGACTGCATTGAAGCACAGGCAATGACGCGCAAAGCCAACACGAAGGCAGCGTTCGGGATCCCTCTCAAACAGTGTATGGGCCGTTCCAATCCAGTGTTTTCGATCCGCCAATCCAGGCACACGGCGTAAGTGGGCAACTGTTTCGCATATTTTGATATATAAATTCAAAATATAATATATATGAATAGTAAAAGAAAGATGAAAACATGCAATTTAAGCGCGATAAAAAGTGCATTTTGGCGGGGCCAATGAATTGCAAGCAGCAAAATGGCAGCCGTGCCAACAACGCCCGACGTCCTCGGCGACGTGTACGAGCCGGCCGAAGACACATATCTCTTCCTCGATGCGATCCAAGACGAGACGCCCTTCCTAGCCGACCTTAGTCCATCGCTCGTGCTGGAGCTTGGCCCGGGCTCGGGCGTGGTTGGTGTCTACACCATGAAGCAACTCGCGTCGATCGATCAGCCCGCGCTGCTCTTGGCGGTCGACATCAACGACGAAGCGACGGCGTGCACAAAAGCAACCGCGCGACTCAATGCCATCCACAACATTGAGATTGTGCGCATGGATCTGCTCACACAACTGCAGCTGCGCCACCAAGTCGACGTGCTCCTCTTCAACCCGCCGTATGTCCCGACGCCGTCCGAAGAAGTTGGCTCCACGTACTGCATGATTCGCTTCGAATAGCTTACATACAAGTGAAGGATAGGGGCATTGAGGCAGCGTGGGCCGGCGGCTTGCACGGGCGCGAGGTCATTGACCGGCTCCTGCCCCTCGTTCAGGTACACTGGCATTCTCGCGACTCTTTTCGTGACAAACCATCTTTGGTAGCACCTCTTGTCGCCGATGGGCGTCTTTTATATGGTCATTGTGGCCGAGAACCGACCCAAAGACATTGCGCGGATCATGGCTGCCAGCGGCTTTTCCACGACAGTACCGCTTTCAATCTTATGAAGGCAACACCATGGAGATTGTAGGTCGTGCGGTCGCGCCAAGCGTTCAACGAACGCCTCTCCATCCTTAAATTTGCGCGGCAGTCGATCCAGGAGGTCGTGGCCGAGGCGTAAGCATTCCTAACGACGTTCTTTGTATTCCACATATCATGGCTGAGAGTCTGCTTTTACTAAGGAGAAAGCATCTTGCGCTCCATCATGGGAGCATCGACGAAGGCCACGGCCATCATCGTAGGTCATGGAGTATCAGCACGCATGACTAACTTTGCATCGACATTTACAAAGTGTGGGTTGGCGGCAGCGACCTTCGATTTCCAGGTCAAGGTTTTTTGTGGCGCAGCGGTCAAGTGCCTCCGTTCATCGTTAACGAGGCAACCTCAGTGGTCGTCGCTTCGATCTCCGCTCGCTTCTGTTGACAAGTCACATTCTCATGTTATAGTCCACTTAACCTAGTACGCCGCGCCAAAAGGCTTGAAGAGATAGACCGACTCGAAACCGGGGTAGTGCGCGGCCGACGGCGCGTGGTTGTACAGGATATTCTCAAACTCAATCTCAAATGACGGGAACGCATGCGCGTTCTTCTTGGCCTCGCCAATGAAAAAGTGGGCAAACGCTTGGGCGGCGAGGAGGGACGGGTACGAGTGGTCGATGTCGCCATAAAACACCCCGGACGGAAGCCGGCCAAACTCATATGGGTTCTTCTCCGGGTGGAATTGGAGACCGTAGATCGGAAACTCAACTGCTTCAATGGCACTCACGTACGACACGCCTTGGCGATCGAGCGACGTGGCGAGCGCCTAGCATTGAGATATAGCCCATCATCGACTACACCTCATGGTACCTTGAAGAAGGCTGTGAGACTTGGTGTCGCATCAAAGTGCGCTTTAGTGATGCCATAGTGGTGAAAGTTGGCGGTAAGCGGCGCTGTCGTGAGCGCATCGAACGAGCGGCTGTAGCTGAAGAGCCGGCTCGACGCTGCGCTCGGGGTGTACGATATGGTCGAGCTCATGTTTTGGGCGTCCACCTTGTCGAGGATGCCATTGTCTTGGGCCGTCAATTGCACGAGCCACTCGAACCCGAGGCACGTGCCCCACACTGGAAAGTACGTGCCGTTCTGGTTGAGCGCAATCGCCGACTCGAGTAGAAACTGCGCTTGCGCGTTTGGCAGCGGGTCACCACCGGGGAAGAGGAGGCCGTTGACGCCCGATAAAAGCCGCGTCAGCTCCGACTCGGGGGCCGTGAACGGAATGCGCACAGCGCGCCCACCTGCGCTCTCGATCCACTTGATGTATGACGCCGCAATGTACTCGTACGGGCCGCCATCGCTCGGGTTCGTCGTCGGGTGCGAGAAGACACCAATGATCGGGTTGGGTGTCAAGACGACGGTATTTCGTGCCGCCTGCGCGAGCTCGATGGGTGCGACTGGCGTGGTTGTTGTGCTGGTCACGGCAAGGAGACAGCCAAGTGCGAGGCTCAGGGCGAGCACGAGCCGTCGCGGGCGCGACGACGCCGGCTTGGCCTTGGGCAGGATCGGAACGGTGGCGGCGTCGACCATTTTCTGAGACCTCCAAACTCAAAATGAAGAAGATTGTGCGATCTTATTTCAAAGGCCAAGCGGCGGCGTTGGTTCCAAGGGGTCTTTTGAGAGGCTACCCGCATGCCAATCAAAACGTGGAACGCTGTGTGATCAGCGGGTGCGTTCTTGAGCTTCAAGCTCGGACTAAAACTCGGACAAAAAGAGACATAGTTGACAAAAGATGGTCATAAGTTGGTGTGTGAATGCTTCAAGAAGACCCGATTTTGACGCACGATGGCACCGGGAGCGGTACCGTAGCAACTGCGCCTTCGTTCGCGCATATCGCAAGGACGAAGGATGTACGTTGTGGGGATAAGACCTCGCGAAGACGCTTGTGAAGCTTTCGCTACTGACAGGCGGGGTCGTACTCATTTTATCGCAGTGTATGGTGTGGTCCGTGCACGGGCTCGGTGTCTGTTGGCATGGGCAACTCGTGAGGCGCCCCTTGGAGCAACAGAGCCTAGAAACTGTACAGCTGTATCGGACCTCGTGCTGGCACACACATCGAGAAGACCAGAGCCCAGACCAGAGCCGGCCCTATACAGCGATGCAGCTACGCGCTGCAATCGTCCAGCAATGGCTCCTCCAGAACAAGATGTACCATACAGACCGAACTTTTCTGTTTGGGCACCTGCCTCGGGCTCGAGTGGCGCGTACAGCTCACGGCCCACGGCGCACCGCTCCTGAACACGATTGCTGCAACAACATCCGCTCGCTTGACACGTCCACACTGGCCGCAGCCTCGAGCCATCGCGTCGTTCCAACCACTTATCTCTAAAGCCGCGCGCAATGCGACCAACGGAAGCGGGGCTATATGCACATCAAAAGACACCGACCTCATTGCCTTCTTATGACGTCTTCTTCTCGCCCTTCTTCTTCCGAGGGCAGCACCGTAGAAGACGGCCCTGTCGCCAATACCACTCTCATGCACGCGGTCGCAGCGCTCTGTGCTGGCAGCGCGCCATTGCTTCAAGGCTGTCCATGATGGGCGCCCTCTCCGCCACGAGTCACTAAAGCTGTCACTGACCGGACGCAGAGACGTGTTGTTGCGATGGGTACCTTTGGGCGCGGTTGACGCAGTCGCAAAGTGGCCGTCGTAATCATTCCTATCTTGATGTTTGTATGTATATACTAAAATCCATAGCGACGATATCCAAGAGAAGAGCCAATCACAGCGCGGCGAGCTGCGTTGCGGCAATCTCACAACCAAAACGGACCTTTGTCGGTCGCTGGCAGCATGATGGCTCTAGCCGCCGAGGACGTGACGTGCGCCGTGTGCCTCGAGCCGTTCGCGTCGCCCGTCTCGCTCTACTGCGGCCACAGCTTTGACCGGTAGGCGGCGTCAGCGGCGCCTTGCGTCTCATTGTAGTGTGTAGCGAATGCTTGCTCGAGCTCGTGGGCAGCCCCTGCCCCATCTGTCGCCAGTCGCTGGTCCTCGCCAACGTTGCGCTCCAGCCTAAGAACGCACTGATCCGGCAGGCCGTGCGAGCCTTCTTCGCTGCGAATACAATGGGTCGCGTGCTCGTCCAGGCGCGCGAAGACGACCATGAAGAACGCCGCGTCGCGCGTCTCGCAGCGGCGAAACCGGTCGTTCGCAGCACGAGCAGCGGTCGCCGGTCGCCGACGCCGGACGTCAGCGTGAGCTGGGGCAGCGTCGTCTTTTTCCAAGCGCTTTCCTTTCCGTGGGACGCTGTCTTTGGGCCCGCGGGTCTCCAAGACGAAGACGAGACGCCCGAGTCGTGCGCGCTGAGCTGGTCGATTGTATTTATGTTTGTGTGCTGCTTTCTTCTATCCCAGGTATTACGAGTTGGCTATTTCCAGCAAAGTCGCAGCAGATCATATCTCGTTCTGTGTAGATGGTGACGTACATGCTTGATATTTAAGAGAAGAGAAAAGTATCAATTCCACAACGCAGACTTGTCTCCTGTTGCTCGAAACGATATGTGGAGAGTCGCACAGCGCAGCAAACGCGAGTGCTCTGGCGCCAACTTTGCTGACGCCCACTAAGCAACTTGATTGCGCGGCGTGGCTAGCGCTGGCTGAAAGGTGCTACCCAAGGAAACCCATTGGTCGTGTACGATCCCCTAGGTGCTAAATGACGAGAAAGCAAGTTGTCAATACACTGCAGAAACCATACAAGAGCACGTGAAAGGGTTCCAACGCTCGATTTTATTCTCATTTCCTGTACTAGTACGTTTTTGATGCGAAACTCGGCGCGACGGTGGGTCTTTATATGTCCAACATTGCCTCTTCGCACCCGCCTCTACGCTGACCGTTCGTACGAGCTGACGCCATGGCGCTGCCAGCGTGCGTTTGCCAGCTCGATTGCGTTCAGAGCAACCGCCAAGCAGGATTGACGTGGACCGCGCGGCCGCTTCCGTCCACTTGAAGCAGCATCTTTTACGGTCACCGGGACATCAACAACGCTGCCCATCCCGTGAGTGACACATGCACCGCTTCCACTGCGCCAAGGAGGGCACAGGAGGTGAATAGATGCGGTCGATCGACGCTACCGCACTACCGAGCTATCGCAAAGATCGCAGTGCTCGTTTTCCAGCAGCGTCACCAAGCAGTTCAGGAGAGGGGCTGTTCGCTCGTCTCGTACGTCAGGTCGAGTGTTCGAACACCAGGAAGCGCAGTTCTTGGTCGGCTATGTCCGTACGGTACACTGTAGCTGTCGGCGACCATTTCGCACCCAGCGCTTCGCACCATGCTTAGAAATGGGCTTGCATTGCCCACTCGATGCCCACGACGACTACAAAGCCCCAGACCCAACAACAGGTGAGGGGTAAGGATGGCGAAGTGAGCCCACCAATGTGTTTCCATACCGCTAATAGCCACAAGCGCTGTCGTCACACGAGAGTCCGCGCCCGCCCATGTCTGCCCAACGCACACCCAAACGCGCTGCGAGATACGGTCCATCGCCATACCTTCGGGCCTCAAACACGCGCCAAAGTAGCCACGTTGGTTGTCCGTCTCTTGTGCAATAGATGCGTCAGAACGTGCTTGGTGCTATCTGTGATCAACGCGTTGTCGTTGCTGCTTTCCATCCGAAATGACCATCCATAGCTGGTTCGTCGCCTTCTTCGATTTTTGGCTTTTTATCGCGCGCGCTGGCCGGACAGCAAGTAGCCAGACAGTCGCTGGCGCGTGCGCTTGCCGTGTTGACACGCCTTGTGTGTGTTTGCATCGTGGACCAGGCTTCCGCGGCTGCGCAGTCCATCCTCGAGGTAGTGGACGTCTCCGTCGTACGATTTTCAACGTGGTACGAACTCGCAGATAGCTACATTTTTACACTGCCGCGACACGGAGGGCCCCACAAACCAAGGTGAGATCGCATGGTTTCTTGCAATTTGGGTTACATCGCCACTTGGACGATACCTCGGTATGCATCGCGATTCGACGATATCGTGGGTCGCGGAATTGCGGACACGACCGTTTGTTTGCATTGAGGCCAGCACCGCAGCGCCTGTATGCGCCGATGGACACTGGACAGGCGCCGACCATATTTCAAGCGCAGGGGGATCAAGGTGGGATCCTTGCCGTTAGCCTAGTGCCACGGGCTTCAAGCAACGGCTTACCACATGTTGCACAAATGGGTGGTCAATCTCCGCCCGCAGTTGGATCTTGGCATCTACGTTCTGGATGACCTGTCCACTCTCTCCTTCCCAACGTAGATACCAAGATGGCCATCACGTTTACTCGCGAACGATAGATCAAGTCACTCGACTGGACTGCGCACCACCCTCGCTACTCACACCCAACTGACAAGCAAGACTCATTTCACAATACTCTCGCATCATGCTCAGCTCGTCGGGCGTGGTGCTCTTCTCCGCCGTCGACTTGGCCCAAGCCCAAGCGGCGCGCTCGATGCGGCGAGGCGCTTCGCTCACGGACACCGCCTCCTGTCGTCGTCCAGTTGCGACGAGCCTCGCCCGCACCGACTACACCTCCGACTCGCGTACCGAGTATGAGCTCGTGCAAGACGCCGCTTCAATTCCGCCCATGCTTCAAGCCGAGCCGTCGCCGCCGCCCTGCCCCCGCACCATCAACTTTCGTATTCAAGAGTCGGACGCGACCAAGCTCGTCGTGAGCGGCCGGGCAATCCTGCTCGGCGCAATCCTCGGTGTCGGCCTCGGCTTTCTCATTTCGCGCGTGCCATTGCTCAAGACACACGTCTCGATCTGGGTCGCACTACCCGGGGATCTATTTGTGCGCGCGCTGCGCTGCCTCGTCGTGCCCATGGTGTTTACAGGTATCACCGTCGCGATTGCCGATGCCGTCAACAAGGGCAAGGCGTCCGTGCTCGGGCTGCGGACACTCGGCTTGTTTGGTCTCTCGAGCGGTCTCTCGGCGGCGCTCGGCCTCGGCGTCGCGCTTCTCTTCCAGCCGCTCTTTGTCCGCGTCGCGCCGTCGGCATCAGCGCCCACGTCGCCTGCCCTCGCGTTCAAGTGCCACAACGGTCTGTACCTCGCGATGGCGGGCAATGGGTCCGTGGGCTGCACGTCGTCGTCGCCATCCGTGTTTGAAATCGCCGACGTCAACCATGTCATGTTGTCCCGTGGCGTGCTCAACTCGAACGATGTGACGAGCATGACGACGCAGCTGCTGCGGATGTTCGAGCTCCTCGTGACAGACAATATCTTCCGCGCCTTTGCCGACGGCACACTGCTGAGCGTCATCATGTTTGCATTGCCGCTCGGCGTCGTGGTCGTGCGCAGCCACCACGATCGATCGCGGGGGGGCGTCCCACCCGCCAACCCCCTCTTGCACCTCGTTCGCCAAACGAGAAATGCATTCTTGGTCTTGGTGCACGCGCTGCTTCGGCTCACGCCGGTGGCGATTGTGTTTTTGATTGGCGGTGCGATTGCGAGCCTCGACGCCAACACGGCGACGCTCCATCAAGCGCTCTTGGTCCTCGCGGCGTATGCGTCGGGGGTGGCGATCCACGCACTGCTCGTGCTGCCACTCCTCCTCTTTGTCTTGACGTGGACCAACCCGTTTGCGTTCATGAAGCATCTGCTTCCCTCCTACACGTTTGCATTTGGCTGCGCCTCGTCGATGGCGACACTACCGATCGCACTCGCCGACCTCCAAGCGACGCGGACGACGCCCAACTCGCTCGCTTCGCTCGTCATGGCCCTCGGCACGACCATCAATATGAATGCGGCCGGGCTCTACTACCCGCTCATGACGGTCTTCTTGGCCGCGACGCGCTCGAGCGGCCCCGTGGACCTCTCGTCGTCGCAGCTAATCGTGCTCTACTGCATGAGCTTGCTCGGTGCCATGGGCACGGCCCCTATCCCGAACGCAGGCCTTGTCATGCTGCTCACGGTGTGGAAGACCGTTCTGCCGCACGAGTCGGTGCCGCCGTCGTTTGCGCTCGTGGTCGCGATGGACTTTCTCATCGACCGCATCTCGACGGCTCTCAACGTCCACGGCAATGTGATTGTCACGCGCATTCTGGCCGAGTACGTCGACGATGTCGAAGATGTCGAAGACCCAGCTTCAAGTCGCGTCGTCTAACTTTTTGGTGCTATTTATCCCAGACCGTGTACATTACCAAGGTCGTCAATGAGTATCTTTGACACTGCAAATATAAACCAACTGGAGCAACGGGACTTCCGCAACCTGTGTATGACTATCTCAACTCTTTCGCCCACCGACGAGCGGTTGACATCTCTCTCTTGCGCCGTAGCGGACACAACCAGCGGGATGTGACGGCGACTCGACTGGAGCATCGACCATAATACAGCGTCGAATGTGCTTGAGCACGTCGTAGGTGGCTTAAAGTTGTTTCAATGCGAATAGCAGCAGTCGTGCTACAAGGCTAGGACCTCTTGTCGAACGTCATTACCGTCGGACGTCGTACTCGTCATCGATGATCGCTGCCACCGCGTGCAATTACTCGACAAGAGGAAGCCTGCGACGGAGCCTGGGCGAGCTCCCATTGCCGCCCGAGATCGAAGGTGCAACGAGAGAAGAGCCCGAGGGTACGTTGTCTGTATCTCGAGCCTCGTGGACGGCATGTTGTTGTACGTCTGCAAATGCGCACACGAAATGTTAAAGACGTCGATCGAGCCTCGAGCTGTTGTCCAGAGATGTACTCGGTAGAGATCCAAGAGGTACATTTGGGCGTGGAGGGAAAAGCCAGCAAAAGAGTCGTTCTGGGGGTAGGGGAAGAGGATCGAGAGGTACCAGACGCTGCACGCCATT
Source organism: Saprolegnia parasitica CBS 223.65 (assembly GCF_000151545.1). Taxonomy (NCBI): domain Eukaryota; phylum Oomycota; class Saprolegniomycetes; order Saprolegniales; family Saprolegniaceae; genus Saprolegnia; species Saprolegnia parasitica. Next base: position 296,055 of record NW_012156430.1, read on the forward strand.
GAAAGCACGAGGTAGGCGACCCCCACCAGACACGGGACGCGCCGCATCGTGGCATCGGTTCCTGCGCGTCGTCAAAAGGGTCGTTACAGGCGACCCACACCGACACCTAACCCTTGACGTTCAGGGGTAGGTGTTTTAAGATATAACGTTTTATGCATGCGTCGTTGGACGAATTCATGGGTCTTCTCCACCTCTAGTTGTAGCACTCGTGGCGAGTGTATTGCATAATGCGATTGTCGTCTGTATAGCGGCCCGCGAGAGAGATGATTATTACACCGACTCTTGCACGCCGCTCGCCTCAGGTAGCGATGCGTCGGCCTTGTGCTCGGCGTCGTACTCGCCCGCAAACGCGTCCTATGTGCTCTTGTTAGACCGCCCACAAGATGAGCAGGCGCACCAGCGTTGTGGCAATCACGAGGTTTAAAAGCACCATGACGCTCGCGACGTAGTAGGCGACGAAGTACCAGCGCGCGTACTTGGATGTGACGCACACAAAGCCATCGGCGAGCGACGACCAGTTGTTGACGACGAGCAACTCAAAGAGCAGCACAACACCGCTCGCCATGTCGTTGAAGTTGTTGGCAAAGTACTTGCTTGTCGTAAACGGACTCGTGGGGCACTGGGCTTGGAGGGCCTGGACCGAGATGCGCCCGCCAAAGAGGTGCATCCCAACGGCCGCAAAAAAGTACATGACAGAGGCCAAGAAGAGCATCAAATGCTTGCACAACGGCAGCAGTCGTAGCCACGTGAGGCACACCACGCGAAAGCTACGGTTTCATGACACTTGATATGTTGATAGGATACGCCAAGGTCGGACTCACCGCTGGACGTTGAGGATGAGGCGGCACAAACGAAGGCAGCGCGCGACCAAGAGGATCTGGACGAGGGCGCGGGATGCCGCATGGGAGGACGAGAGCGCGTAGATGTCGACGGCCGCGATGGCAATGGTAAGGATAGCGTCGAACCGGTGCTTGAGAGACGCCCAGTACGTGGCACGGCCATAGACGAGCAATTTGAGGATCATTTCGACCACGTAGATCATCGAGAAAACGCCTTCGAGGCGTGCCCAGACGCTAAATTCCGTTTCAATTGGCACGGCGGCGGTGCCGTTCAGCACGGGGAAGGACTCGAGGACGATCGCCACCGCGTTGATGACGAGCAGCGTGTCGATGATCGTGTCCAGACGCGCGTCGCACACCATGCGCGCGAGCTTTTGGAACGACGCGCTGTTGTAGAGGCGCGGACAGTAGCGTTGGAGTTCGGGCAAAGGCAAGGTGCGCGTCGCCAGCGCCGCGTGGAAGACACTGCAGAGCCTTGCAAACTCGGGCCAGCTCAGCTGCTCGTCTCGTGCGACATCGAGGGTCGCAAAGAGCACGTGCATCTTGTCTTGTTTGATGTACGGAATGTTCTTGTAATGGTTGAGCGTCTCGAAGAGGCGGAGGCACGTGGCTTTGGGAATCGCCGCTCCGATCGGCGGCGGCCAGTCGTGGGTCGAGAGCTCCGTGCTCGAGTAGGTTGCCCGCCCGTGCACATGGCAGAGCAGTTGGAAGGCGACCTGCAGCTTGGCGGTTTGGACGCGCTGGCGCTTGATCTTGAACGACGCGAGCTGCCGGATGAACGCATTGTATGTCACCGCGAGGACGACGTTGAGAAGGAAGAAGAGCCCAAAGCAGAGGAAAAAACGAAGAAGAGGACGGTGACGCGCTGCGCCGTGTACGCGGGCATGAAGACATCGGGAAAGTTGGCTGTCGTGAGCAAGACAAAGAGGTTCCAGCTCGCTTCGTAGATGTTGACGAGGTACATGGTCCCTACCAGCGATAGAAGCGGTGATTGCGGAATCGAAGCGACAATATCATGGAATAAATGGACCTTCGGTCGTGTTGTGAAAGAGCACGGTCGCGATCCAGCTGCAAAAGAGTACGAACACGAAAATAAGAAGGAGCGCGTGCTGGATCTCGCACAAAACGGCGTAGATCTTGCGCGCCGTGCGGCGAAGACTGCGGTTCTTGGTGGCGGCAATCGCACCGCGCAGATACACTTGCATCGGCCGAAGCGTCGGGAATGCTTCGCTCGCGACAAGTGTCGTCGCCGCCACAAGCAACAAGAGCAGCACCGCCACGCTACATCGATATTTCTAGTAGGCGTCGAGGCGACGGCGAGCACGGACCTGTCACGGCGGGTGGCGAAGAAGCTTTCGCGCAGGTATGAGTACCGCAGACCCGCGTTGGCGAGCAGCACGACGAGGCATGCCGCCTCGAGCAGGACGCTTTGCGCGCGAGGCAGCGTGAAGAGGCCAAAGGTCACGGGCGTCGCATCGTCGTCGGGGTCGCCGCAAGAGGCGCCGCACCACGATGGCACTTCAGCAAACGAGATGCTGACGAGGACGAGCAGCGCGAGGCCGCGCACGTAGTGCAGCTCGGCGTAGAGAGTATACAGGCGGCGCGCAACGGCGCCATTGACGGGATGCGGCCGCGCGATGCCGCTGAAGGCGTCCTCGACAAACCAACTGGCCGTCGCCAGCGTCTCGGCGTCCACGTCCATGGTCGATGATGCGCCGAGGATGTGCATCCGGAAAGTACGGGATATCCGGATTTCGAGGACGAAGTGGCACCCTTGCCGCACGCACGTGCTGCCACGTGGACGCTCATTTCGTCGACGAGGCGGCAACTCGGTGGCTGCAAAAAGGTCGTCTGGACCGCCGAGGTACTTGGAGGCTGTTGCGCCTGCGAAACCATCGGCGCCTTTGTCTGTAGCTGAGGCGGTGCACGAGTCGCGTGTTCAGGTCATGTTGGTAAGGAGGCGCAGCTAAAGTAGTACGATTTAGATCATCGGCAGCCACTTCAACGACAAACGTTCAAAGAATATCAACTCGATACTACTTGAGATTGATTGACCAACCGTATCCATCGTTCATACATCAAACGCAGAACGGCGCTACGCCAGCAAGAGGTCGAGGACGCCACCGTCCTGGGCGAGGTTGTAAAACACACTGCCGACGTCCTGGACAAGCGCCTTGGGGGCTCCAAACGCGACGGCCTCGCCTGCCTCGAGCACGAGCACGCGGTCCGAGTGGACGACCGTGTGCAGACGGTGGGCGATCGTGAGCACCGTCGCGTCCTTGAAGGCGTTTGCGATGACCTCCTGGAGGTGCAAGTCCGTCGCGTGGTCGATCGCGGCTGTCGCTTCGTCGAGGACGACGACACGAGCTTGCGCGAGGAGGGCCCGCGCCAAGCACAGCATTTGCCGCTCGCCGACGCTCCAGTTGGCGCCGGCTTCGTCGTCGAGCGACGCGACGGGCAGTTGCACTTGGCGCAGAGCGTTGTACAAGGCTGCGTCGGTCGCTGCATCAAACGGATCCAAGTACGAGCGCAGCGAACCCTTGAAGAGGACGGGGTTTTGCGGGATGATCGAGATCTGATGGCGCAGCGAATGCAGCGAGAGGGTCGCAATGTCGCGCCCGTCGATGCAAATGGCGCCTGACGCGAGCGGGTAGAGCCGGAAGAGAGCCATGGTCAGACTCGACTTGCCGGCGCCCGTGCGGCCGACAATACCAATCTTCTCGCCGGCCGAAATCTCCAACGAGAGGTTGCGGAGGACCAAGTCCGTGGTTGGTTTGTACCGAAAGCTGACGTTCTTGAACGAAATGTCCCCACGCGCGAGGTGCCAGGTGTCGCTGACAACAAGCGACGTCGACGTTGCGTCGTCTTCGGACGCCAACCCGCAAAACTCGAGCACGCGCTCGGGGGCTACCATGCTGAGCTCGAGGCGCGACCAGCTCTGGACGAGGTCAGCGAGGTACGCATTGGCCACCAGAATGTAGTTGAACGCAAGGCCGACGATCCCCGCCGAGAGGTACGGCCGCAAGTAGACGAGGCTGATGACGACGATCATGACGACGCCCGTGCCCGCAAGCTGCACCATGAGCTCAAACCACTCGTCGACAATGACCTTGGCAAGCCCGACGCGTGCACTCATGTCCACATGATGGGCGTGGCGGTTGACTTGCTTGGCCGAGTACGCGGCGCCAAAGGCGCGGACCGACACGAACCCTACCCCTCGTGCATGAGCATCGTTTGGTTTTGATTGGATGGACGGTACCGTGTTCGATCTCGTCGAGGAAGCTCAGCACAGGCGACGCGGTGATCTTGGCGAGCCGAGCGAGGTCGCGGGATGGCCGCAGGTACATGACGGTGAGCTTGAAGTACAAGACAAAGATCGGAATAAAGCAGAGACCGGCCCATCCCACCTAGCATACCCTATCAGATCGCAGGCTCCCACTGCGTTCTTACGTACCACAAAGATGGACGTGGCCAACGACGCAATCAGAACCGCCGCGACTGCCGAGATAGAGCCAAAGTTGATCGGCAGACGCGTGTCAATGGTGGCGACGTCGTCACCGTACCGGTTGATGATGCGCCCGCTCGGCGTCGCATCAAAAAACCGCATCGGCGCCGCCAAAAGCGACGTCGTCATGGCCTCAAAGAGGTGCTTCGAGGCGCGGAGACCGGCTCTCGCGACCGTGATCGTGCGGAGAAGCACCATGAGCACGCTCGCCAAGCAGAGACTGCCGTAGACGCCGAGGTAGTACGACGCATCGTCCTTCTGCGTGGCAACAATGGTCGACGTCCAATGGCTGAGCCAAAAGTCACTCGCAACCTGGAACGCTTGCCAGAGCAGCTGACAGCTGACGACGACTGCGATCGTCGGGCCGCCGCCGCACGCGGCAAGAAACCGGCGAAAGATGTCGCCGGCGACCTGGCCTTCTTCGCGGTGCTCGTCTTCTTGGGTCTCGGCCTTGTCGTCGTCGTCGATCGCGTCATGAAAGTACGTGGCCCAGCGGTCGTTGGCGGCCACTGCCACTTCGGCCGACGCGTGCTTGAACGCAGCAGGCGGCGCCGAGGGCTTGCGCTGCGCACGAGCAACGATGCCACCGTCGTCCATCTCGATCACTTGGTGCACGTGCGCCGAGTCGATGATGTCGCGGTTGTGCGTCACGAGAACGACCGTCTTGGTCGCGAGAAGTGACAGAATGCACTTGGTCTAGAAGCACAATGTCAGCACATCGTTTCAAGACAGTATCAAGAGAGAGGACGTACAAAGATCTCTTTCTGGACGACCGCGTCGATGGCAGCCAAGGGTGCGTCCAGAAGGAGAATGTCAGCGTCGCTGTAGATCGCGCGAGCGAGACCGAGTCGCGCCTTTTGGCCGCCACTGAGGTTGGCGCCCTTGGAGTTGGCGAGCGTGCCGTCGCCAAACTTCATTTGCTCAAAGTCGGCGACAAGTCCACACGCGTCGACGACAGCTGCGTACCGAGCGGCGTCGAACGGGCGGCCAAAGAGGATGTTGTCGCGGAGACTCATGTGCTGGACCCATGGCTCTTGGGGGCAATAGCCAATGCGACCGTTGACAGCCATGCGCCCCGAGAGAGCATGCATCTCACCGAGGAGTGCCATGCAGAGCGACGACTTGCCACTGCCGACCTTGCCGTGCACAACGACCAAGTCCCCGCGGCAAATGCTCAAATGGAGTTTAGTGAGATGGACGGTAGTATTGTCCCACGACGCGTCCATGCCTTCCATGGCCAGCACCACCTACGTGGCTTGTGAATACAGACCATAGAAGGAGAGAGCGTTGTGAACCTCGGGAGCCGTGGGCAACCCTGGCGGCGGCAACGGCTTGTCGGGTTGATTAAGAAACTCGCTGATGCGGCGGATCGCGGTCCACGCTTCAATGATCCCCGTGATGTTATCAGGCGTTTGGTTCATCGGCTCTTGCAGCATGCGAAAGAGAGCGATGGACGTAAAGACCTTGGCCGGGGTCAGCGTGTGTCCAAGCACGAGCGTGTAGCAGACAAACGACGCAACCGAGACGGCGAGCGGCGCTGCGTACATGGAAAAGATACCAAGCGCCTCGGCGCGCACGAGTTGCCACACATAGAGCAGCTCTAGACAAGCATGAGCATGCGATAACAACGAGAAGAATGTGTACCGGTGCCGCGGAGGACGGCGAGCTTCTCGGCAACTTGGCGCTCCCACGCCTGGAGCTTGACAATGAGGACCGAGCCAAAGCTCTCCTTGACTGCTTTCATGCGCACGTCACGGGCCGTGCTCACGTCGTCGTACGCGGCGCCAATCAGCGTCGAAATGTACCCGCCAATGAGCATGGAGACGACGATGACGGCGATGCCAGCAAAGACAGCGAGTCCGATCTCTCGGTAGAGGAGGTAGACAATACAGACAATCTGGCACGGAAGGATCCATGCGCTGAGGAGCGAGAGGAGACCCCACTCGATCGTGCTGAGGTCGGCGGTGTAAATGTTGGCGAGCTCCGGCACGTCGTTGGTGACGAGGCTGCGTCGCTGAAGCTTCTGGAACAAGAGGCCTTTTAGACCCAATGTAAACCTACGTATCCAAGTGCCATCTCAAAACTGCAATCTCAAAACGGCAATCTCAAAAAGACGTACCGAACCAACGTGGTTTCTTCGAGAACGACGCAGTGCGCGAGCAGAAAGGCATGCGACGTCATCGAGAGACAGAGGAGGCCGGCCCATTGGTACAATGTTGACGGCGCGTCGACAGCACCGACGACCTTGTTGAGCACGATGGGTCCGACGAGCTCGAGAAGACGGAGGAGCAAGCCGAGGAGCGCCATGAGAAAGTACGAGCCGCCGTAGACCCGCAGAAAGGCCTTGACGACCGACGGCGACTCGGCGTAGGCCGCCGCGAGCGGCGCAGAGTTGGCCGCACACGTGGTCTCGGGCGTGAGGTGCCACACATCATCAAGGTTGAGCTGGCGCGGCGTGCGAATGAGTGGCAGCGCCCAGGCAAAGAAGGCGCGGGAGACAAAATTGGCCGATTTGGTCGGGTGCGCCGCCGGTGGCGTGTCAAAGGTGGCGTACTTGGCGGTGGCTGCCATGGCGCGCGTTGAATTGTGGCTCAGCGATGCAGTCGGAAGCAGTCGGTCTGTCCCGGCGCGTGCGCTCAGCGGATCCATCGGTCAACAGCGCGGAACAACGAGAGAACGTCCGTGGAACGTTTGGTTGGATGCTACAGCCACACACATTCAGTATTGACCATCATTTACACTGTGTATGAGTGGGAAAACGTCAAAACGGGGTAAACGTGGCCTTCGCGCGCCAAAACTGCGCCTTTCAATAAACCCATGTGCCCGGTTTGGCTCTGTTGATGACATTCTCACATAAACATCACCCCAAACCCGCAAACTAACGTGTACAGCTAACCTCACATCTCAATCGGATGCTCTCAACGTCCTCCGTATTGACACAAGAGGCGAGCAGCTGCATGATGACGAGCTCTTTAGCCCTCGCCCAGCTGACGTCGAGCTATGGGTCGATTCAGGATTATCCTATGGGCCTGCTGCATTGGGCCTGCATACAAGACTTTACGTTGGGGGAGATCCCTTGCGATAAGAACCGCCCCATGAGGTGTACGCTGTCTCCGGTAGATCCTGTCGATGACGACTCAGAATTAAATAGTGTACACCTTGTGACACTATTTAAAGCGAGCCACATAAACTATATTCTACACTATTTAAAATCAACTAGGTAGCCTAGGCTAACGAGTCCATGGCACGAGATTGTCACAGACTGGCGTAGAGCATCGTGGCAGCGTGGTGCCAAGGAAACCTCCTGGATCCCTATCAAGGGGGACTGAGTGAGGATGTGTATCGGTACCGTAGCGTAGAGGTTTGTGGACAACCTTGTCCTGGAAGGACTGAGAACAAGAAATCGAATTCCAGGATCTGCGATACGCAGGTCCTAGGGCAACCTGCGAGGAACCATCCATGACGTCAGATACTCTTAGAGGCTAGCTACATGTATAATAGCGAGCGAGCTACGCTGAGCGTTCGCACTACAAGTGTAGTATACAAAAATGGCTTGGAGAATATGGCCACACCGGACTGAGCATAGTGTGATGACGTGGCAGCTTCTGCTTCGTTTCGTGCTTCCTGTTTATTGGCTAAAAACTATAGAATTCCAGTGCAGCGGCTGTTCGAGGGCAGACGTCAAGTCATTCCAGTGCGAGCCTCTGGGAAGCTGCCAGCACATGGCCCCCGCTTCTGTGGTCACGACGCCCTGTTTATGAATGGACGAGGGACATGGGTGCACCTCATTACGCCCGTGAAAATGAAGTCGAGGCGTAATGTCTGCGGCCGGCACACGCGACGAGAGTGTCCTATCCAATCGAGCTCGGAGATGTGTGGTACAGCAGCACTGGATCTCTTACTCGAGTGGCGTAGGTGCTCCCGCCACGCCCGCCATCCATTGGATCAACGCACGCGCTTGCGTTGGCCACAACAGTGCGCACGTCAAGAGCAACGCTGTGCAAGTGTTTTTCTTAAAAATGATGGATTTGTTTCTGGGGTTACGTAGACTAACTAAAACTAGTGACACAGGAGGGTAGGGTCGCGATGTCGCGCCTAGTACTTGTAGAAGGTCGTGTTGGTGAAGACGACTTCCTGGAACTTGGCCGGGCAGAGCGGGAAGAGGATCTTGGGGTCGACAACCGCCGGCGAGAAGAGCTCCTTGCCCGTGTTGATCGAGACGTACACGCCGAGGCAGGCCGAGATGATCATGATGAACATCGAGATCAACTTGGTCGGAAGCGACACGGTCGGCCAGAACGTCTTGAGGTAGAACGTGAGCGGCAGAATCTGGTTGACGATCGTCGACGTCGACGCGCCGACAAAGTCCATGAGCGCGCCGAGGTGGTCCTTCCAGATGACGGCGACGACGCAGCAGAACGCAATCATGGCGATGCGGAGGATGCACACCTTGAGGTACGCGCCCGGCGCCTTGTACGCGGCCGTGGGGTCGACGAGGTGCATCGCCTTCATCTCGCCCTTCGAGTCGAGGTAGTGGCCGGGGGCGACGCCATCGACGGCCGGCGTTTCAATGTCGGCTTCGATCGCAAGCACTTCTTCCTTGTGCAGGCCAAGGATAAGGCGCTCAAGAATCTGGAAGACGGGGAAGAAGATGACCGAGAAGGCAATCGTCACGTGGAGCTGCATGAACATGAAGGCGAGGATGACGAGGCCGCGGTCCGCCGTGAAGCCGAGCGTCGAGCCCGAGATCGCAAAGAGGAGGTTACCGGGCGTTTGGCAGCCCGTCGAGAAGACACCGAGGAGCGACACGAGGAGGAAGAAGATCGAGATGATGGCCTGGGCCACGAGGATCACACGCGGCATGCGGTGCGGCTCCGTGTGCTCACGCTGGAGCGACGGCACAATGATGCAGCAGCCGTACGCGAGACCGAGGTTGCCAAAGACCGTCGTGACCGACTCGAACGTGATCTCGGGCGTCGGCGGCGAGATGCCCGTCGGGTTGGTGTCGTGCATGTTGACAATGACAAGGTACACGGCGATACCGTCGGCAAGGATCGTGCCGAGGGAGCCCGCAAGCGCCATACCCGCGCCTTCCTTCATCGTCGGGACAAGGCACACCGGGAGGAGCGTCACGGCCATCAAGACGATCCACGTGGCTTGGCCAAACGAGCTCGGGAAGAGGACGACAAGCATGGTGCCGCCGAGGACGAGGTACACGATGGGAAGCATTGTGCAGAGGATGCTGTGCGCGAACGTCGAGATCCAGCGGCCGGGCTTGCCGAGGCACCACTCGCCGAGGTCACCGTACGTAAAGACCGACGTCGGCGCGGCGAGAAGCACCTTGGAGATGCACCACGTGGCAAACGTGTTGGCGGACGCCATGTAGATGAAGCCAATGGACGCGGCAAAGTACCCGGCGCGGGCATAGTTGCCGGCGAGACCCAAGGAGCCGACGCCGCAGACGCAGCAGAAGAGCGAGAAGCACATCTTCATATCTTCGTTGGTGAGGAATGTCATCGTCGGGCGCAGTATCGTCGTCAAGTAATGGAAGAGGAGGAGGTGTGCGTCGCCGATGGCAAATTGAAAAGTGAGGTTGTTGGCGATGAACAAAAAGCGAGGGATTGAAGTACAACTGGCACGCCGCCGTGTACCAGATGGGTCCACGAAACTCACTGGCTAGCCCGCGTCGCCGGCAAGCGCACATATCGCAGCAGTCGTGATTACAAGCCACAGCGCAACGAAGCTCTTGAAGGTATCCAAACAGCTGTTCCACCATAGCGTGGGATAGATGGCCATCCGGCCTGCGACACCACTTCTGGCATCGAAAGTGCCTTCTTCGCCCACAGTCGACGACAGGGGGCGCGACGCGCTGTGTTCTAAAATGGAAGCGACGTTCGTGGACGACCTCACGCGCGTCGATCAATTTTACAAGGTACGCTTTCCTGACGCCTTGACGGCCGTGAGCATGGCTCTAGAATCAGGCGACCAGGGTTATCAATTTCTGATTTTATTTGAATGCATGATGGTGCAATGAAATCACTCGTTCATCTGCGACTGGCGCCGTTTGTGATGTAAGTACCTTTTGTGGTCGGCTTGGACACGGCGAGCAGAAGCGCACGATGAAGAGCCTTGTGCCGCCTTGCGCTGGAGCTTGTTGGGGTGGCGCGGTCAAATAGGACGGCTCTAGAGAAATCAACGCCGTCGTTGCGATAGCACGTCGTGTTATCTCAGAGCCCACTCAGAAACCGAAGACGTACACATAAAACAGATGGCAACTGGCCAAATGACGCGACTGGCTGGAAAATGACCCATTTACCCAGGGTTTGACCCAGGGTTTGACCTGCTATTGGAGGGGGTAGTCAGCAAGCGCGAGGATGAAGTTGTGCTGCCGTTGAAGCGTGCTCCTTCTCACCACACGTTTACGTGGCACGTGTACAGCCTAGTTTCTATCGGCGGCTCGCGTCAAAGGGCGAAGCATCCAGTTTTCTCCGTCGGGTGGTGCGCATTTCTGAGTCCTCGGCGTCACGGACAAGCTCGACGATCGACGCCGTGTCCTTCTACCATGTACGCTGCGCTCTTTTTCTATCAACAAAGTAGGGTGGTCTTGAGCTATCGATTCCAATCGCAAGCGCCTCGCAACAGCGCTTGAGTTTCAAGCAGGACGAATCGCTTTCTTCCATAAGTATTTTGGGGTTGGCGCACTGCGGCATCAGCTCGTGGCGTCGCTGTGCCATACTACCTTGAAGCTGATACGGCTGGTACGAACTCGTTGATCGCTCCTGAGCAGGACGAAGCGCAGGATCGAAGGTGTATAGTGGCAGCGTTCGTCGATGGTGGGACGGCCCGCGGCTTCCGATCGCCCGAGTATCTTCAAACACCAGCATGTGGTGGCGCATGTTCCCACTCCTAAATCCAGTACTGAACGGGTCTACAGCATCCCACACTAGCTGGAGCGATGCAATCTCCAATGCGTCATGCAGGACATCTCGGTATCTCTGGTCTACATCGCGCCTGCTCGTCTTCGCGGCGCTTGCATCGCGCCAAAGCGCGCTGTAGCGCAATTGAGATGCGACGAGAAGTGTGCTGTATACACCCGTCGCGCCGATGCATGCCTTGAAGCGGGCTCTTGAAGGTTTGCCAGAGGGGTGGCAGAAGAGACACGTGATGGGTTCGTTGCAGCAATCGCTCGACGCCGACGGGCTTCTTTTGCACTTGAAGCACCCAACGCAGCGCCTTATCCAGTCACGAACCCAAGACTGCTTTCCGTCATATTGTATGCAAGCTTGAAGTTGCCCTCCGACAGCTTCTGCGTCAACGCGATCGGAACCTGCCCTCGCGCTTCTGCAAGGACTACGTATACACGAGCAGCACGCGCGTGGCCCCGTTTATCCCGCGGCTTTTTGACGACCGCCAGTGCCTTCGTGACCTACATTCTTGCCGAAATGACGTGGCAACATTGTGTGGTGTCGTCGAGGGCTGATGAAGAGGCCTGATATTACCGGTATAAAGAGGAAGGCAGTGTATGTTCTTCGCTGCATCGAGAAATGCAGCGCTGGGCTGTGTCGCAGCAAGTGCAGTCTAGAGATCGCGACAGGGTCGGATGTGGTGGTTGGTCCTTTTTTTAGGGTTGGCGTACTCCAGGGCGTACTCGGGCTTTAATACTTCACTTCGGTTCCGCAGTGCTGCACAAATTGAACCAGAGTGTCGGGTAGCAGCGACTCGAGCTCGAAAGCGACGATGCGCGGATGGAAGACGATCCAGGCCGGCGAAAAATCGCAAACCAAGAAAAAATGGGTGCATGTCTCGATCTTGGGCCACGTTTGGAATCGCTCGATACAGAATATGCGAAATATTCTGTTTTGTCAAATGCTGTTTCATATCGAGTTTGGCGAATGGGAAAGCGATGCAAAAATGAGTGACGAGAGTGGCGTCGCATCCCGATCCAGGTGCGTCCACCGAGAAGAGTGTCGCCAGTGTGCGAGATCGTCTTGCAATCCCTGCGTCAGCGTGTCCTTAGCGTGACTGTGTATTTAGACAGTAGTTTAGTGAGCACCAAGCTCGGGCCTGTGGACTGAGAGGCACACGCCCATCGTGTTTCGCATTGGCGTCGTCCATAGCCTGCAACTCTACGTCGCTACCGTAAATGTGCATGGTATTTCAACGGCCACCGACGCGCGCCCTTTGCACATCTGGTCGACAGCGTCGCCGGTGCGGCTCGGAAGCACGTTTGAATCCGCCCATCCATTTGTTTTCGCATCATGTTTTGCTTTGCCATTGTACCCGTGCGTGCTGACGGCAGAATACTTTGGAGACACACCACCACAACTTGTCTATCTCTTGTTCGATGACGAACGATGCGTCGCTGGCGACAATCAACCTGCCATTGGTATAGTTGGTATGGCGTGCGAGATGGTAAACTTGTCACGTGATGCACAAGCACCTAGTGCTGCGTCGGACTGGTGTCGTAGATACGACGAGATTGTTCATGGTCGGACTTGGCTTGACGCCATCGAACGCGTCGAACGTCGTTGTGGACAGGCTAGGTCCGGGACATGTCATCGTGCTTGGTACGAAATAGCAGAGGACCTGCGGCTGAGAATGAGACGCCCTCTTTGCAGTGATCAGACGCGACGGAAAACTGGCTCATGGGGCAGTAGAGGTTTCTAGCACAATCGAGTACTCAAAGGACGCTTCTTTGTGGATCTGGGTGCATGGCGCTCTGTACACAGAATTGTCCGAGTGATGCCGGCCCTCTGTTCGTGAAATAGTGTTATACCTAGGCTACTTGGTCCGTGATTATCCATGAGTACCTTAGGTCAAACAGCATGCGCACTTTTCCAGTGTATGTTGAAACAGTGTAAATTACTGTCTCCTCCATACCGGCGAACGTGTTGCGCGTGTCGATACCAGAAGAAGAACAACTACACGCGACTGAGAACGGCACCGCTCGTATGGCCACATGAGCCGACCTATAATCCAGTCAAGCAGCCTCACACTAATGTTGTACTAGAAGCCGCGCCACCCAGATCTTGACGTATCGTGCCTTCAAACGATCGTCTTGTCGGATTCCTGCACATCTCGCTGCCGCAGTCGATGCAACCAATCTCGGTCGATCGTCGCCAGCTCGACCTGGACCTCGTGCTACAGTCGTTTGGCTGGGAGGACACGCGGTAGTCGTTCACGTATGCGCCTTCTCGCACATCCCCGCTGGTGTGGCACAAGTGTGTCCCGTACTATTGGGCATCGTCTCGAGCACGTGGCTGTACCTTCGTTTCTTGGTGGTGGCTCGGACACAGCAGCTCTCTGTTGTCGCACATAGCAAGACTTGTACCGCCGTCGGTGTCTTGCCGCGACAAGGTCGGTAAAGCGAGTTTCTCGCGATGTCGTCGCCGTGATGCCCAAGCCACTGCAACGTGCATGTGGACAAGACCAGGTCACACGTCCTCACCCCTCCGACCCCGTAAGAAGGGTCATTTCAACAAGTGGAGGATGTTTGAGAAAGGCCGAGCGATCCAGAAGACGTCATCTCGAAGCACACAAAATAGATCGACGCGCCGCCTGGCTTATAAGACGGCGTCGTCGTCCAGGAGCACTCCAAGCGAGGGATCGCGCGCTTCGTGGCCTTTGCGACCTGCACTTGCGCCACTACATTGACCACGTGGACTCGACGAAGAAACGATCCTGTTTAAAATCTTTAGCCGTCAAGAGGACCCACTTCAACACTCGTGCCACACACGCAAGTGTGCTTGCCCACACCCCGTCGTGCGGCGATACTTGTATCAGGTAGCTGACTGCGCAGTCGACGCACACTGCCAAGGCGAGACGAAGAGTTAAAGAAACGGGACTAACATTTTAGATCAACACTACAAACCGAGACAGACATAGCGTCTCGAGCACACGAGGCCTTAGTACTTGTAAAAAGTCGTGTTGGTGAAGACGACTTCCTGGTACTTGGCGGGGCAGAGCGGGAAGAGGATCTTCGGGTCACGTTCCACGGGCGCAAAGAGCTCCTTGCCCGTGTTGATCGAGACGTACACGGCGAGGAAGCACGAGATCAGAATGCAGATGATGCCAAACGCCTTCTCGCCCTTGGAAATCATCGGCCAGAACGTCTTGAGGTAAAACGTGATCGGGAGAATCATGTTGACGAGCGACGACGTCGACGCGCCGACAAAGTCCATGAGCGCGCCGAGGTGGTCCTTCCAGATGACCGCGACGACGACACAGACGGCGATCATGGCCGTGCGGAGGATCGCAGCCTTGGTGTACGCCCCCGGCGCCTTGTACGCATCAATGGCTTCGTCGTGCAGCTTCATGTCATCGTCCTTGGCCTTGTTGTCCGCCGCGTAGTGGGTCGCGCCGTCGATGGCCGGCGTCTCAATATCAGCTTCGATTGCGTCGCCTTCAAACTTGTGCAGACCAAGAACCAAGCGCTCGAGAATCTGAAAGACGGGGAAAAAGATGACCGAGAACGCGATCGTGACGTGGAGCTGCATGAAGAGGAAGCTCAGGATGACAAAGCCGCGGCTGGCCTTGAAGCCAAGGCCCGAGCCCGCAATCGAAAACAAGAGGTTGCCCGGCGTTTGGCAGCCCGTCGAGAAGACACCGAGGATCGAGACGAGGAAGAAGAAAACCGAAATGATCGTCTGGGCCACGAGGATGAGGCGCGGCATGCGCTCGGGCTGCGAGTGCTCGTGCTGCAGCGTCGGAATGATGATGCACGCGCCATATGCGAGCGCCAAGTTGCCAAAGACCGTCGTGACGCTCTTAAAGTCAATGTCGGGTGACGGCGGCGAGATACCGCTCGGGTTGACGTCTTGCATGTTGGTGATGAGGAGCGCGAGGGCAATGCCGTCGGCAAAAATCGTGCCGAGGCAGCCAGCTGCCGCCATGCCCGCGCCCTCCTTCATGGTGGGTACGAGGCAGACCGGGAGCAGTGTGACCGCCATCAAGACAATCCACGTCGTTTGCGAGAACGAGCCGGGGAAGAGGATCACGAGGAGCGAGCCGCCGAGCACCAAAAAGACAATCGGGAGCAACGTGCAGAGGACGCACTGCGAGATCGTAGTGAGGTACCGCCCGGGGCGGCCCATGACCCACTCGCCGACGTCGCCGAACGTAAAGACGGACTTGGGCGCCGCGAGGAGCACCTTGGAGAGGCACCACGTGGCGTACGTGTTGGCGATGGCCATGAAGAAGAAGGCGACGGTTGCCCAGATGTAGCCGGCGCTCGCGTAGTTGCCAGCGAGACCCAAGGAGCCGACGCCGCAGACGCAGCAGAAGATTGAGAAACACATCTTGAAGTCTTCAATCGTAAGGAACGCCATGGTCGTCGAGGTGTGCGGCCAAAGGCAAAAGGCAAAGTGAATGACTTGGGCGATGACCGCCGCAGTGACGCCCATCCAGGTACTGCCGTTGAAGTTGGGTTGAAATTACCCCATCTGGTTTGGAGGCGTAACGCTGCGTGTGCGGCTGCTATTTCGACGCAACGACCCTTTCACATTGGTGTGGCGAGACACGATGCCGTGTATACCCGACGTGTCGTGAAGCGTTCAGGTGCGCAAGGAGGCTTATGCGTGGGCCACCGATGGCGCAGTCCATCAGCGGCTATGATGGATAGTAGCATTCCATTCCAATTCAGCAAAGATGGTTCGAGTCTGCGACGCACTGCTTGTGGTATTAGTGCGCGCGTGATAGTTGGAGGCTCTGATATACCTGTACACCGGTTCCGGTACAGGCTACATCAGTACCGTAGGCAGCTTGTATCTGCGGTACTGTACTTGTAAGAAGGTGAAAGTGGCGAGAGGATTGGATGCAGAAAGTCCTTGGTCGTGGCGGACCTGCTCACATGAGGTGAATACGTGGTGATAGCTGCGGGTGGTGGTAGTAGGCTTCGGCGAGCTCCTTGCTCTTCTCGCACGAGGGGCAACGGCGCGCTGGAGAAAACACGCAGGAGTCAGTGACGCAATCGTTGTCGACGAGCGCCAGAACGCCGCGCTCTCTCTGTTGGATGGGACGTACGTCGAGGAAGCCACCGCACTTGTTTATCGCGCTGCGTAGGCAATCGTTGCAAAGGGGAACACGAGCGAACGTCGCAGCCCAAGAAAGAGTTTCGTCGAAGGGGAAAGCATCCAGCGCAGTAACCTAGAAAATTGGTCGACAATTCTGTCCTTTCTAGCGATTTGTAAACGGTTAGCGAATGTCAGCGACCCGTGTATGACTACGGGCCGCATTTCTGGCCGCGTTCTTTCGGCCGTGGAATCGTGTGAGTACCGTCCACATCCCACGGTTACCCCATCCCGACCGCCATATGTTGCACACTAAAACCAACTCAGTTTCATAATCCAAAGGTTGGTATGCATACTTGAAGCAGCCGACTCTCTTGGCTGCGAGTCTGCGGCGGACACGCGGCACACCCTACTACTAGTAGTCGACGCCAGGGACGCGTTTCCGAAATCGCAACGATTTTTAGTTACACAAACGGATTCGCTGTGAGCTTCGCTTCGGCTGCAATCGTCCCCGGCGCGGCTCTCCGGTCGAGGCGGTCGCAAGAAAGGAGCTTTGCGGCACACCCAGGTGTGCTTCAATTCTGCTTCAATTCAAAAAACCGCCAACTCGCATGGCGCTGAAAAGATCGAGGTCCGCACCCAAATGCTTGCTCGGTTGCTCGGTGAGCCAAAGACAGCCGGATGCACTCTGGGGGATGGGCGCTCTTGGCGATTGCCTCCTTTTCATGGAAACGTAGACGTGGACTGTGCTCAGAAATGGATCTTAGAATGGGCGCCCCATCGACGGCTTCCTCGACGTACCGACGTCTGAGAAAGCCAGTCGCATTTTTCGCTCGGCGAATCGCAGGTCGCGTAGCATGTGCCAGGCTGTCGCAGTCGTGGTTGTGTCGGAGCTTTGGCGCGCAAGCCAATGAAATGCATTACAAGCATTTCTTATCCACCAATCAAAGAACGTTTTAAATCTGATTGGACGAAAACATCGTAGAGACCACCTTGGGACATTGTGGTACAAGCACTGTGTCGCAGCTGCGGGTAGGCTACCATCTAGGTGTAGCCAATGAATTACGGCTGCGATACTCGCCTAAGACGACCAAGCCGGCTATAACCTGGGTGGTTCCCTTGCGAGCCCGGATCTCTTTACCTTATCGAAGCCCTCTCCATACAAACGCCAAGACACGAGCGATCGCGTCGCCAATAGTTCACGCTAGGCCCGTGTCCGCCACACGGCTACGCCTTTGGGTGCGCTCAAACCGTCGCTCTGCAATTTAATGTGCAGATTAGGCAACACCTTGATCATTGTATGTTCCGCAGTGGTGGCCTAAAAAAGGGCGCGCTCCCGGTACCCGTTTGAAGGAACTTGTGCAAAAGATCCTTGGTTTGCGGCAGGTTGACATGTCGGATAACCAGTGCATCAGCTGGCACCGCACGTGGTGGAGCTTCAACATCAACATCGTATGTGCAGAGTACGCGACGACGCTTTGAGTTTGTGCGAGCTCCACTCGCTCATTCTGTCTTTTGCCTCTGGCGGCGCATCCCATCGCAACCACCATGGCGTTCATGACCAACGAAGATCTCAAGATCGCCTTCTCCATATTCTGCTGCGTCTGCGGTGTCGGGTCCCTCGGCCTCCCGGGCAACTACGCCAAGGCCGGCTACATCTGGGCCTCGGTGGCCTTCATCTTCATGGCCGCCGCCAACACGTACGCCACGTGGTGCATCGCCAAGGTCATGCTCGTCGCGCCCGCCAACATCTTTACCTTCGGGGACCTCGGCGAGTGGGTCATGGGCAAGCCCGGTCGTTGGATCACGACGGTGCCGCAAGCTATCATGTGCACGTTGCTTCCGATTGTCTTTTTGGTGCTCGGCGGCTCGCTCCTCGTCGTGCTCTTCCTCGACTCGTTTGCGCAGTCGACGTGGATCGTCTTGATGGCGGTCACGCTCCTCCCGGTGTGCCTCATCCCGACGCTCAAGGAAGGTGCTGGCGCCGCCGCCGCCGGCTGCCTCGGCACGATCTTTGCCGACGGCATTGCCCTCACACTGCTCATCACCAACATGAACGACTCGAACGTCCAGAGCATCTCGCCGCCGTCGCCCGAGCTCACGTTCGAGTCGGTCACGACCGTCTTTGGCAACTTGGCGCTTGCATACGGCGCTGGCATCATCATCCCGACGCTGACGCGCGAGCACAGCGAGCCTGCGCGCATGCCCAAGCTCATTTTGATCACGATGGGCGTCATCTCGGCCTTCTTCCTCCTCGTGTCGATCCTCGGCGTGTACCTCACCGGCTGCCAAACGCCCGGCAACCTCCTCTTCGCCGTCGCCAACTCGAACCTTGGCTTCTCGGCCAGCCGCGGCTTTGTCATTCTGAGCTTCCTCTTCATGCAGCTCCACGTCACGATCGCGTTCTCGGTGGTCATGTTCCCGGTCTTCCAGATCCTCGAACGCGTCCTCTTTGGTATGCATGTCTACTACATTGAAGAGCACGTGCTCGACATTGAGACGCCGGCGCTCGAGTCGTTCAAGCCCGAGGAAAAGCCGCTTGAGCACATTGACCCTGCCGAGGCCTACAAGGCGCCGGGTGCGTACATGAAGGCGGCCATTATGCGCATCTCGATGGTCGCCATCTGCTCGGTGGTCGCGGTCATCTGGAAGGACCACTTGAACGCGCTCATGGACTTTGTCGGCGCGTCGACGTCGTGCATGGTGTGCATGATTCTGCCCATCGTCTTTTACCTCAAGACGTTTTGGCCCACAGTCTCGGCGCCCGAGAAGGCGTTCGGCATCATCTGCATTGTCATCTCGAGCTTCCTCGCCGTGTACGTCTCGATCAACACGGGCAAGGAGCTCTTCGCGCCGACGCACCCAGACCCGACGATCCTCTTCCCGCTCTGCCCGGCCAAGTACCAAAAGGTCGTCTTCACCAACACGACGCACTACTCGGTCGCGCGTGCGCTCTTCGAGTACTAAGCCGCTGCATTTTCGTTCCCCTTCCCCCTGTTTAGAGTCGTCGCATAATCAAATTAACAATTAACACTGAGCTTGTCCAGTCACCTCACCCGCCTTTCGTTGTACCGGCATCATGACATTGTAAGAGCACTCAAGTGCAGTACCTTCCTTGATGCACTTGAGTCTATCAAGGAAATACATCATTTCCGTGGTGATGATACAATCTATCCAAGTAGCATTGTGCTGAAAGAGTCCTGCGAAAGACATGGTGACGGGAGACGCTAATGCCTAGTACTCGCACAATATGGTCGATTGTATCAACGTGTCAGCTAGTTAGACGTTATACGTGTCGGTGGCGTTCCTCGCCCGCCGACACAGGTCGGCGTACGAGTGCGGGCTCAGTGGCAGATCCAAGTCCGACTCGGACTCGTCGTCGCTCAGCGTGAGGTCCACGACCACAGGCGGGCTCATCGTGAGATCGATGACGGCTGGTGTCGAGCGTTTGGTGAATCGGTACGGCCAGCAGACCTGCCGTTGGGTCCATGTCCCTCTTCGTGACCCTGGCGCACTCGCTTCTTCTGTCACGGGCTCCCGACCTGCCACCGTCGTGGCCACCGTTGGCGTGGACTCTTGCACGGGCTCGGCGCGCGCGACAACCGTGGGTGGCGTCGCATCGTCGTTCGTCAATGCAGTGGGCTCGGTCAACGTTGCTTTTAAAGGGACTTGTTGACCACACTTCGCGGTCCTTGTCGACAGTGGCGGCTCGCATGTTGTTGACACCAATCGCGTCATCCGCAATGGCGTACAGAGCGGGATGTCGCCACGTTGCGCAAGGGTCACCGAAATGTACTTGCCTTTGGCGATTTGCTGGACCTTGCAGCGCGCAAATGTCGTGCCGAGAGCGGGCTTGGTGCCATGACTCTTGACGTGTCGGCGCATCGTTGCTTCGTCATGCGCGTAGTAGACGCAATTGGCACGCAGACAATGGAAGCCGCGGGTCGATGGGTACAGAGGTAGCGCCGGCACGGGGTCTGCCATCGGCGTTCGGTACGGTGACGCTGCAATCGCTGTCGGACACGAGAGGTTGGCAGCAACGAGGGCCTGCGTCACCTGCGCCGGTGGCAGCGTCAATGGGAAA
>NW_012156430.1:316590-340295 GCF_000151545.1 Saprolegnia parasitica CBS 223.65
AGTTCAGGGCACTTGGCATGAGCGACGCGCTGTCTCTTTGACTCGTTGTTGGTATCCACGAACTGTCTTGCGAGGGAATCGCTTTGATTGGCTCAAAAGAAAGCGAAAGGAATCGGATTGGCTAAAATTCAAACGCTTGCATGTGGAATGTCGCCTTCAACCAACGGAATACCCTTGCCTTCAACCCAGGGAAGAACCTTGCCTGCAACATGAATCGCTTCTTGAGTGTACGTCAAGATATCCAAGGTAGCTAGCGCACCACTATAAGACTAGGATCAGAACTGGCATACAGCGATGTCCAAGGAGTTGCCCATTGGGCTCTACAGGAGAAAGGTGAATGTAAATGGAAG
Source organism: Saprolegnia parasitica CBS 223.65 (assembly GCF_000151545.1). Classification (NCBI taxonomy): domain Eukaryota; phylum Oomycota; class Saprolegniomycetes; order Saprolegniales; family Saprolegniaceae; genus Saprolegnia; species Saprolegnia parasitica. Next base: position 316,941 of record NW_012156430.1, read on the forward strand.
TGAGATCACTGCATACGGTCTTGGGACAGCGCTGAGCTTTCTAATTGACGCTCGTTGGCTGTCGCGATGATGCTTGGTGGCGGCCGCGTATGCATAGTTGCTAGAATGCGCGGTGGGTTCTGGCTTTGTTTGGTTGCACTGATGCCGTTTCTAAAGATATCTCGAACCTCTCTCGAGCTTTCTCCTCCTTCACCCGGCCTTCTTCTTCTTCGAATGACTGACAGGGCTCATGTTGCGGGCGTCCGCCATGGAGTCGTTGAAGCGCAGACGATGCTGCTTCTTTAGCAGACACCGTCTCTACAAATGCGAGACTGTAGCCAGGTACAAGTCGACGCCCGTACAACGCTCGATGCGTCGCGAAATGACGCTTCGACGCATTTTCAGTCGACCTTCAAGCAGCACGAGGAGGCCAAATATGCAGCTCTTGGAATGCCAGAATTAGAGTAGAGCTGCAAAACGATGCGTCTTCTCGCATGAGAACGCTGTACGATGTTCAGCTGCAATCCCCCTCCTGCAGATAGTACGAGTTTCATCCATGTGCGTGTCTTTCTCTCATTGACTGAACCTCCCAACCTGGTGCTCGGTCATCCCAAAGCCGCGGCCTTGGAACCCGGCACCACGGACGCCAAGAACATCGCGCCCAGTCGCAGAGCCTATGCTTCTCGTCGGCAACGTCGCTGCCTGTATCTCGTCGCCTCAGGACAAGCACGTGCACGTGGCCTTTCTATTCGCTGGTGGGAATCTCGTCAAGGTTGCATTCCGACGTGGACTGAGCGTCCAGCATCACTCGCTGCTTCCTCGCTGGCGTTAACTGCTCTCTTCTACATACGCTGTGGCTCCTAGGCTATCCAAGGAGGGCCTGAGTTCTTCCCTTCTCTCGACCGGCAACGAGCGGGCGTGAATTTTTGATGACGATCAGAAAATACGTGGCACACGGAGGCTTCTCCTGCTTGCATTTCATTGGCTCACGGATCCTGCATCCACCAATCCGCGACGGCGAAAATTTCGAAGCTGACACGCTGGCTTCCACAATCCCATTTCCGATCTGGTCGTCCAAGACACAACGGATGAAGACCACGCTCGTCGTCGCGACCGCGCTGGTAGGGCTTGCCACTGCGCAGCAGCCGACCACAAGCCAGACCTTCCGCGGTACGCTGCTCCACGCGACGACGGCGCATCATCATCTCATCCAACTACGTAGTCTGCCGCCATACCAACTACGTTGCAGACGGCAACAAGATCTACGCGGTCGACCCAGCCAACCCATCTACCAAGACCGAGCTCTTCATCAAAGGCGTCACATGGAGCGGCATGGAGCTGCCGAAACAAGGCATTCCCATGGGTCTCTGGGGTGCCAACCTCACCCAAATCGACTCGGGTATCAAGGGCACGTCGCTGTCTGCCATGATGCAGTTCATGGCCAACGCGTCGATCAACGTCGTGCGCTTCCCGCTCACGGCCGACGCGGTCGTCAAGGACACGCCGCCCATGGTCAGCTACGTGCACGGCGAGAACAAAGAGATTGCACTGTACCCGCCGGGCTTTGTACCTCGCACGTCCGACTTTGTCGCGCGGCTCATTGGTGCGTTCCAAAAGTACCGCATTGGCATCGTCCTCGACGTCCACGACCTCGTCGAGAACTTTGCCGTCGACGCGTACTGGTACTACCCTGCGCCGTCGACGGTCGAAGAGAGCCTCGCGTACAAGGCGGCGGTCGTGCTCGCGACCAACTACTGCAAGGCCACGTACTGGAACGTGCTCGGCATCGACCTCAAGAACGCCATGACCGACGTCACGTGGGCGAAATCAGCGAGCGATGCGCGCAGCGTCTCGGACTGGGCGTCGGCCGCGCAGGTGATTGCGGCCAAAGTCAACGCGCTCTGTCCGCAATGGCTGGTCTTGACGACCGGCGCGAGCTCGGCGAAGGGCGAGTCGTTCAGCATCCCGTCGCGTGCCAATGAGACGTTTCCATTTTGGGACGGCGGCAACTTTCAGAACGCAACGGACCGGCCGCTTCAAGGCGCCACCAATGTCGTCTATGCGCCACAGGCCCACGTGCACGGCATGCTGCCACAAGCGTACTTGTATGCCAAGGCCGCGGGCTGCGGCAGCAACCTCCCGACGACGCCGGTCAAAGAAGACACGACGTGCTCGGTCTTCTTGAATGGCTCGTTGGTGGCCAACACGAAACGCGCGCTCTCATGCCAGAACTCCAAGTTTGCGTGCGCTTCGTACGTCCCGATGGCGATTCCCGAGCTCCAGGCGAACGTCGCCGCGATGCTCCAGTCGGCCCTCGGCGGCGTCGTCGCCGCAGCCACGCACCCGATCGTGTTCAGCGGCTTCTCAGCCGTCTACGTGCCGTCGTTGCAGCCGCAGCAGGCGGCGGCCTTTGATGCGATCTTGCAGTTCATCGTGCACAACACCAGCGGTGGCTTCTACGCGAATCTGAACCCGGACATGGAGATGTACCTCGAGGCGCCGCCTGCCGGCAAGACCATTCTCGGCAAGACGCGGTTCGGCCTCATGAAGACCAACTCGTGGCAGGCGGCCAACCAAGAGCTTCTGGATGCGCTAAGCGTCATGAAAAGCACGCCCATCCCGTGCTACGGCGACGTGCACCCGGGACCGCCCGAGAATGCTGCCAACGCGCTCGCGCCGGCCCTTCTTCCATTTGTTGTTGGTGCACTGGTGTACTGCTGGTCGTAGAGAACGCTCATGGATGTTGCATAACATGCATTGTATTGGTTTGGACCATGCTTGCGTTCGACGTTCCGATGGTCTTGGGCACAAGGCCTTGCATCATTAGTGCTGCGATTCTCAAAGAAGAGCCCGCTCGGCGCCGAAGACATGGGCTCCAGTACGTTGCTGCCGCATGGGCATGAAGAAGGGATAGAGCGCGTGGTCGCTGCCATGGGCCATGGATCCTTGTCCCGCACATGGGCAGAGTCTGCGCTGCGACCGAGTTGGTCGCCTGGCCGGTGACTGTCGTTGCTCGGAACAAGTTGAGCCGACGGGCCTTGCGACCGTGTGGGCCAAGGTCGATACGGTCCATGATGGCCAAGACGCGACGTACCAGAGAAGGTTGCCACAGTGTCATCTCGTCGAGCTTGAAGTAGGAGTGGGACGACATCATGCAGCGAGCCTCCGGCGGTGGTAACGTGCACCTCACGTTCGGAGGTCGGTGGTCAGTGGTCGGTGGTATCATGGCGCGTGACGTTCGCATTCGACCGCTGTATATCGGTGCCACGAGTGCTACCTCTGGGCACTGCGCATGTGTCCCAGCGCCGTCGTCGTCGGGCTCCTGCGCGTGGTGGTCGGCGCCAGGTCGGCGCCAGGTCGGCGACCGCTTCGCCCAACGGCCTGCAGCTGCATCTTCTTGCCAGGAGGCAGGAGCGGTGCAGTGGTCGAACGCTGGCGACGCTGCGGCTACCGAGCCCACTCGGCCAGTCGCCACCCCGTTACGCTTCAACGTCCATGTTACTCACCCTGTCTTGCAGTATTCTCTGGCGCAGCGGAAGCGGATATTGAGCTTGAGTTTCAGCCTGCAGTCGCAAAACGTATGTCTGAAAATCGAAGGAGTGCGCAATTGAGGTTCATCGATCCGATTGAGTTTAGTGCGAGAGAGTAAAGTTCGAAAGCGTGGTCTCATTATTCTTCGTGCTCGGCAGAGTCCGCCGCCGCCGACGAGCCAAGACCATGTCTTCGTACCCAACGACGACTGCTCCGACAACGACGCCTTCCACGACGACACCGTACTACGCCAAGCCCGTCATGAAGCGCAAGCGCGCGCTCGAGGCGCTCCCGCCCGCCAAGAAGGGCCTCACCGACTCGATGCATGCGACGCTGGCACTGCTCCAGCACATCCCCGCGCTTGCCACGTTTCCGCCCGGTCGTCGCGCCACGCGTCGGGGCGGCGTCGATGCTGGCGACATGATGATCCACGCCCTCGGCGCCGTCATGAGCGCGACCCAAGTGACGCCGATACCGTCCCGAAGGCCGACGTCGGCCACAAAAGAAGACGAGGCGCGGCCATGCGCCAACTCGTCGTGCTGATAGTGCAATAGTCGTCGAACCTGTAATATGAAGCAACACCAACGTACTCACGTCCATGCATTCTACACAGCGCGGGCCCGCTTGGACGCTGGCGCCTCTTGGTCACCGCGAGGTCGGGTGCGAGCGCCGACTGGCTCGGGCGCGTGCGTGTTTGGGTTTAGCGACCCGTTCGCAATTCCAACAACAATCGCATCGGGCAGGTCGACGCGGCCAAGACACGAGAGGCTGCCGCCATGGAGCGCCAAGACCTCAGTTGACGCACTCAGCGGGTTGAGCATGCGGCACTTCTATAAGAATGCATGGGCTTGCAGAGTCCTGTGACGATGGGACGTGCGCACCTGACGGGTCTCATCAAAGACCAAGTGGTGGCGAAACGTGAGGATGGCCTCGAGGTACGCTCGCCGGAAAGATGCTGAGAAGTCCTTGTACGTTGCTTGCAGCGCCGCGAGGATCTACTCGTCGCCGCATGAGACCGTCGTCGTTGTCGTCGTTCGGCGAGCACCCGCGTTGGCGTCCGGTGGGTCTCAACGAGGGCGTGGGCCGCGACGGGCCCGACGCCCTTGAGTGTCGGGCAATAGTCGCAGCCAGCGAGGATGCAAAACTGCACGAACTAGTACGTCGACGGGACCATGGCACCGCAGGTCGCAATGTACGAGGACTTGGTCGTACCATGTCTTCGCTCCAGCCCGTGAACGACATGTCTTCGTTCGCGCCCATGTATCGCCGCCGAAACTCTTCCCCATACCCGTTGTTTTCGAGCTTGAAGAAGACCTAATGCAGCTCGTGGCGTGCGAGGCTCTCGTTATCGGTACCGTCTTGCAGCCATACGGAATGCAGTCGCTGTCTTCGGAGAAGACGACGTCGACGAGCTTTTCTTTTGAGAGCAAGGCGAGCTGCGCGTCGGCCTCGTACGGCGCGACCAGGCATCGTATGTTCGGGTACTTGGCGCGCAGCGTTACGAAGAGCTTGCGCGCCATGGCCCGCGTCACGTGCAGCGCCCGGCAGAACGCCGAGAAGCTCTTCTACTCAAGTGCCCATGATGACACATGTAAGAAGAATACGCGACGTACGCCCGAGTCGCCGGCGGCGTGGAGCTCGGCGCCTTGTCGTCGATACGTCTCGCGGGTGCTACACGGGGCGTGAGAGACGTCAGCAACGCAAGACGTACGCGCGGCGCTTTTGATTCGTTGCCGCTTTGGCGGGCACGGTGGCCCCGTCAAAGACGAAGGTCGGCGTGATGTCGTGCTCCAGCAGCAGCTCGAGACGCGCGAGGCAGTAGCTGATGTACGGCGCGGTCGCCTCGCCTTCAATGTACTCGCCGATAGGATCGCTCTCGAGCGTGCCAAGACCGAGCTCGACCACGCACGTGTACGCGCCTTTGTACAGCCAGCCCGAGGCGTCGATGGCCGCGCGCTTGCCACGGTACCTACGCCGAGATGAGCGTGTCGTGGCCATGGTCCATGCAGGTACTTGCTAATGTGCGTCATGGAGATGATGCTCTTGAGCTTCGGAAGGAGGTCCGACACGCCCATCGTCCGTCCTTTCACTCGAAATTGGCCGCTGTGCAGTTGCCGGAATTAAGGACACTATATGTGGCTACAGATGGCACATGCCACATATACAAGCTCGAGGGCGGGCTTCAAGCCAAAACGAGGCCGCCCGCCATCGTGCATGTAAGAGCACAGGTATTAGTCCCTAGGACGACGTACATAGCTCAAGAGAGCATGTCGTCTTGAAGCAGAGAGACAGCAACGCGTGCCTGGCGCGAGGACCGGCGGGCTTGTCTATGGCGCCTGCGCCGCGCGCACACGACGGCATCTTGTGCACGTGTACCAAGGCGCCTTGATGCTCATGCGACTGCTTGCTGCTGTCGCAGCGGACCAAGGTCGATACCAAATTGGTGCCATTTCCATTTTTGTCATTCGGACAGGACGTCTGAGCCGGCGGAAGCAGATGGCGGTGGGTGTGATGACCGCAGCGTAATACGCCACGTCATTCCGATGACGGCGTAACTCGCGCGTGAACTCATCACGCGCGTCGCTTGTGCACGTGGCATCGTCATTCTGTCTTTTCCACGCTCGGTCGACGATGCGGTCGTGGCTTCTTTCACTCTTGCCGCTGGCAGCGATGAGCTGCAGCGACGTTCGTCTGCACTCGGACAAGGTCGGCGTCGTCGTCTCGGCGCGGACGATGGACTTCAACTTGGATCTGCAGAGCACGCTTGAGATCGTGCCGCGCGCGACGCTCATCCAAGAGCCACTGGCGAAAGACTGCACGTCGTGCGCCGACTATGGCTGGCGCAACCGGTATGGCTTTGTCGGCCTCAACATGCTCAGCCTCAACGTCGCGACGGACGGACTCAACGAGGCCGGGCTCTCGGCGGCGTGGCTCTACCTCGTCGGCACCACGTACCCGACACCCAACATGACGGACCCGCGGCCCGTTGTGACGTCGGTCATCACGTACATTTTGGGCAACTACGCGACTGTCGCCGATGTCAAGACCGGCTTGGCCAGCATCCAAATCGCCGAGCCGCACCCGGGCGTGTCCAAGCTCTTGGGTACAGACTCGGGGTTCCAGTCGCTGCCGCTGCACATTGCCGTGCACGATGCGGCGGGTGAGAGCCTCGTGGTCGAGTTCCTCAACGGCACCGTGCATATGCATGACAACCCGAACGGCGTCATGACCAACGCGCCGCCGCTGCCAACGCACCTCGCGTCGCTAGCCAACATGGAGAAGAAGAACGCTAGCCTCCCGGGCGGGTACGACTCGGAGTCGCGCTTCTTGCGTCTCTCGCTACTCAACGACGTCGTGGCACAGCCGTACTTGGCAGCGACGAGCTACAACGCGTCGACACCCGAGCAGGCGAGCATCTCGGCCGCACTGCATCTCATTGACACGGTCACGATCCCCGTCGCCGCCTTGCGCCAAGGCGGGTCCACGCAGTTTACCGTCGTGCGTGACCACGTCCAGCGCAAGCTGTATGTCAAGGCGACGCAGAACCAAGTGCTCCGCCTCGTCGACGTCGGGTCGCTCGACTTAACGAACGCTGGCCTGCGCAAGTCGATTCCCGTGACGTTTGGCGACTGGTTTGTCAACGTCACGGACGCCCTTCTCGCCGCGACGGGCCACTCGAAGGACATGCCGCCGCGCAGCTTCGTGGTCGCTGCGCTTCGGTCGGCGCCGGCCAAAACGCAGCTTGCAACGCATGCAGCTGCAGACCAGTCGCATGCGCTGACCTTCGCCCTCGGCACAATCGTGGGCATGACCATGATGGCGATCGTAAATGCGGTGGTGGCCAAGTACCGTCGCTACACGTACGTGTCGATTCAATCATAGACAGAGTTGTCCTCGTCGCTTGTAGCTGGATGCGTACAATTAGCTAGTATATTCTACTAGTATAAATGTGCCATCGACTTCGGGAGGGTATATGAAAGACCGTTTTGACATGGCGGCACACACGCCAGAGAAGATAGCCGTGCACCACTCGTTTGTCAACCACTCGTGCGAGGCTGGCAAGATCAAGGATCCCGGCGCAAACGCCCTCGAGCTGGGTTGATGGAGCCTTCTCGAAAGGTACTTATACGCATCGAACGATCGCCACTCTGGCGTCGGAAGGGGCCGTGCATGAGTCATCACCGCTCACCACGGGTGCATTCTCTGCAGATGCAAACGTCTCCGTTTTTATCGCTTCACAAAGTTGCCATGGCCGTCGCTTGCTGGTTCTGTGCGGCGTCGTATTGACCACTCGTTGGCAAGTTGAAGTGGGCCGCCTGTCCTATCCTGCTCGAAGCAGCGGTTGCGGCCGCCAAACCTTGACGTTCGATGCTATCACGGTGGATCTGCACCGTGTCGCACGCTCAGATGCGAGGCCAGACGCAGTCCGTCGATCCCGCACTTGGCGACGGTATCTTGGTGGCGATCTTCCTGCGTGACTGATGTGCAAATCCATCTGCGACATGTGGTATATCCATTTTTCAATGGGACCCAGTGTACCCACAGAAATTTTTCGACCCCTCTCGGCCCAAGCTCTTCCCACCCTTTTTAACGACTTGACATCTCGCTCTAAAATACTTGGCTTGGAGCTTCAGCGCAGCGTCAAAGGACAGCAATTGCCTGAAGCCGCGTGCGGTCATGGTCCAACGTCCTATTTTTCGGGACCCCGTGGGGGCCATAAATATCACTCGTGGCGTTTCATCGTGTGCAAAATACTTAAAAGACGCAACTATGACTATTCCCACGCCACTTCATACAAATATGAATATCACAATTCGCTCGTGCAGAGCCAACGGCCTGTAAAGTGGCGTGGATTTAGCGTGTTGGCGATCCCCACCTTTTTCACGTTGCAGCTGTGGTCGTAAGCTCGGGCCAGTTTGCAATTTGAATCTTCACATGCAGGTGCTCAAGACAGTCCTCCTGGTCGCGACCGTCGTCGCCGGCTGCAGCGAGTTCCGCCTCAACTCGGACCGCAGCGTCCTCTCGGCGCGGACGATGGACTTCCAAATCGACCTGGACAGTACCGTCGAGATCATTCCACGTGGCACACTTGTCGAAGAGCCCATCGTCAAAGATTGCCCCGACTGCGCCGACTACGCCTGGACGACGTCGTATGGCTACGTCGGCTTCAACATGTTTGGCGTCAACGTGGCCACAGACGGGCTGAACGAAGCCGGGCTCTCGGCGGCGTGGCTGTACCTCGTCGGTACCCAGTACCCGGTTGTGAACGCATCCGACCCGCGCCCCGTCGTCACGTCCTTGATCACGTACATCCTCGGTAACTTTGCCAGCGTCATCGACGTCCGCCGCGGCTTGCGCGACGTCCAAGTCGCCGAGTTTGACCCGGTGCTCGGCTCGCTCTTCTCGCACGGCGCCCGCGAGTCGTCGTACCCGCTGCATGTGGCCGTGCACGACGCCGCGGGTGCGAGCCTCGTGATCGAGTTCCTCAACGGAACCATGCACCTGTACGACAACCCGAACGGCGTCATGACCAACGCGCCGCCGCTGCCAACGCATCTCGCGACGCTCAAGGCCAACGGCGTCGACACCGTGCCGGGCGGATACGACTCGATTGCGCGCTTCCAGCGGCTCTCGGTGCTCAACCACTTTGCCACGCAACCGTACAATGCCAACACGAGCTACTCGGCGTCGACGTCCGAGCAGGCCGACGTCTCGCTGGCGCTGCACCTCATCGACACGGTCACGATCCCAGAGCCAGCGCAGGCCCATGGCGACGCCACGCAGTACTCTGTCGTCCGCGACCACACGCGCAAGAAGCTGCACTTCAAGTCGACCGAGAACCAAGTGCTTCGCACCATCGACTTTGGACAGATTGACTTTAACGATCCGTCGACGCGCAAGTCGCTGCCCGTGACCTTTGGCAAGTGGTTTGTAGACGTGACGCAGGACGCGCTCGCGTCCAGTGTCCGCTCGATCGACATGCCGCCGCGGTCGATGGTCATCGCCAAGCTCCACGGCCTCGCGCAGCAGACAGCACAGCTGCACGCCAACCTGGATACGCTGCCGTCGTACGTACATCCGGACCGCACGGTCGCGAGCTTCCTCATGGGCGCCGTCGTCGGTCTCGCATGCGCGGTGCTCGGCGTCGTCTGCTACCGAGCGTACCGCCACCGCCTCGACCACCACACCAAGGAGTACGTGCACTTGGCCTAAGACTAAGATACACGTAAAACGAGCGTCAGTTTTGTGTGCAATTTGGACTTGACAGCGACGACCATGACAGCCGCTGGCGCACCCGTGGTCGGCGGTAAAAGCACGACTGTGGTTGTCGCCGGTGGTAGAAAGAAGCCTCTGGTTCGGATCTCACGGAGCTTTTCAACAGCGTGCCTCTGTTGAATGCGCCTCGTCGCAGCCAACACCCTCCAAGCCTGTCGCACGCGCTCCTCCACGACCTACCGCCCTGGTGATTGAAGAGCTTTAAAGAGCAGAGGGAACGGGGCAGGACCTGTCACATAAGAAGAAGGTACTCTGAAGCTACGACATGAGAGTGGAACATGGCCAAGGCGACTACGCTGGACGAGGAGCTAGGACCATCAAGATGATGGCAATGCTAGCAAGGGTGGGCCACCTGCGTCAACATGGTGTATCTGCATCCGCTCCGTGGCCAATCACGCGCGAGAAGACGATCACTCTGCATGGGAATGAAGGGTGTTTTGGGGATTGCCTCATAGCGCATTTGCCGATTGGAGACGTGAGGATGATGCACGGTCTGTGGCTTGTGGCGCTGAGCGTCGTAGCCGCACAGGGCTGCAGTGACTTCCTCTTGAACAGGACGAACGAGACCATCTCGGCGCGTACGATGGACTTTACACTCGACTTGAATGCGCACCTGGAGATCGTACCGCGGGGCACCCGCCTCCGAGAGCCGCCGGCGCAGAATTGCGCCAACAACTGCAGCAGCTACGCGTGGGACGCGACATACGGCTTTGTCAGCGTCAATGCATACGGCGCCAACGTGGCCATGGACGGACTCAACGAAGCTGGGCTCTCGGCAGCGTGGCTGTGGCTCGACGCGACCACATATCGCACAACCGACGCTATGGATCCTCGGCCTGTCGTCACATCGGTGGTGTCGCACCTCCTCGGTACTTGCGCGTCCGTCGACGACGTCCGCGCCAAGCTGGCGACGATCCAAGTGGCCGAGATCGACCCGACACGCTTGATCATGTTTGCGCCGGGGACACCGGTGATTGAGTCGTACCCGCTGCACGTCGCTGTCCATGACGCATCCGGTCGCAGCCTCGTGCTTGAGATCTTGAACCAGACGCTGCACGTCTATGAGAACCCGAACGGCGTACTCACCAACGACCCGCCGCTGCTGGACCAGTTGGCGGCGCTTGCGAGCGCCACGTCATTGCCGTCGGGCTATGGCTCGACCGAGCGTTTTGTGCGTCTCTCGATGCTCAACCGCCACCGAGACCGCGTGTACGACCCAACGACGAGCTACGGCGCGGCGTCGAGCGAGCAGGCGGCCGTCGCCTCGGCCGTGCACTTTCTAGGCACGGTGCAGACGCCGCTGGCGGGCGACAACGGCGGCGGCACCGAGTTTGCTCTTGTGCGCGACCATGCGCGCCGGAAGCTCTACTTTCAGTCGACGCAAAACCTCAACTTGCGCATGGTCGACTTGAGTCGCATCGACTTTGCTCCTGGCGCCAAGCGACGAGCACTCGCCGTGACGTTTGGGCGCTGGGTTGATGACGTCACGGACGCGCTCGTGGCGTCTACGACACACTCCAAGTACATTCCGAACCGGTCGCACTTGGACAAGGCGTTCGACTCGCGCTCGACGCAGTTGGCGCCGCCAACGTTCCGCGGTTCGATTCCCACGATCGTTGTTGTTGTCGGTGCCAGCATCGGCGCCGTCAGCGTCATCGGCGTAGCGTTGCTGCGAGAAAGCAACCGCCAAGGGTACACCCATGTCGGTTAACTTGAAGTATGATGAGGTCTTTTTACGCAGTCCCCTGTCCACTGGAACGTGATGTGCGCTGCCATGTCGTGATCGATGCTGCCGGTTGCAGTGCAAACTGCGACCATGCAATCTGGTCCCGTGCACCGAGAGCGCAAAGCGGTACCAGAAGAGGTCCTGTCCAGAGCCCTTAGCGCCCAGGTTCACCATCCATAGCACCTTGGATGCTTGATTGGAGCCAAGACGACGCACAGACAACGCAGCCAGGGGCGCACATCATATCGGATCAGCAAGCGACAACTGCAAGCGACGGCTTGCGTGGACACGAAATGGACGGTTAGGCTGCTGAGTGATCGTTGGGAGACGCGTTTGAGCATGTTGGGTACAGCTATAGAGTCGTACGACCTTGAAGTTGGACGAGAGCTTGGGCAAAGGATCCGCATCGAGCTCGTTGACGCGTGCCACATTGCAGCAGGGTGCCAATAGCAGTGCCGACCAGAGTCAGAGAACGTGGCTTCTTTCGCTTCTGGCTGCAAGCGGATGCACGAAGTGTCTTTGTCCCCGCCTTTCCATGCGTGGTGGCGCCCGGGTGCACCGCCAGCGCACATCTTGTCGTCGACCGTTGATGGATCCTTCCATCGTCCTGCTACAAGCTCTTTCCTTCCATCGTCCTGCTACAAGCTCTTTTATAATGGTTGGTGCTCCACGGACATGCATGTGCTTGCTCTCTAACGCAAGCAGCTCAAGTGCACCGCAGCCAACCGTCCAATTGTGGTCCAGAGCGAAAATCCGAAATGCCGAGTCGAGTTGGGTGGGCTGCATTGACGTTGCTGTCACGACCGGCGCAGGCAAGTCCACCCAGGATCGCAGGTGCAGCTTGGCGCATCCCTCTCCCTGCGGCACAAAGCCACGTTAAACGCCATATGTTTAAACGCGTTAAAACGTTTGCATTCAACGTCGCACGCCCCGGCTCTCTGCGCCGCCAATCCGTGTCTGTTGGCCTGGGAAGGCCATCGATGTTTCTTGATTCGGTACTTTCGACCTTGTTGACGGCCGACGACGCTCGACTCAGTTCCAAAGGAACGGCATGCATGAAATCTGGTACTAGTACTAGTACTACATACCGCAGCTTCAAATCACACATCACTTCTACTCGACTCGTGCTGCGTTGGATGCAAACGCCACAGTAGATAGTACTCCCTTTTAGGCGTCGTCCCAGTGCTGTGGACGTCTTGAAATGCGGTCGTTGTCATGTTGTAGTATTTCTGCCTAGTATCCAAGAGCGTATTGGAGTTGGCTGGGTGGGAACCGATGCGGTCATGCCTCTGCAAAACGCCACTGACGGGCGAGGAATTGACGGGCGAGGTAGTACACGCGCACTGCTTTTGGTTGGGATGGCGCATGGACGCTCAGTCCTCCGTCGCATATTACCACGGGTAAAACGCGTTTAAACACATACGGTGACAGTGGCGCCGAATTTTTGCGCAGCCATTTCAACGCCGGTGCCGTGTGGTCTGCTTCTAGCAGCAGCTCACTTTGCCTTTTCCAGCCAAGAATAAGAACAGATATGACCGAGTCGGGGGCGCCAGCCAGCAGCAAGGTAGTACGCTTGACCATACGTTTGCCATCTCATGCCCTCTCTAGAAGAAGATCTTTATGATCGTCGGCGGTGTCGTCGTCGTCGCCGCTGTCGCCACGGTCGTTGCGGTCGTCGCGACCAAGAAGGACGATGCGTCGACGTCGTCGGACAAGCCGAATGGCAACGCGACCCCGTCGCCGGCCAAGAACGGCTCGTCGCCCGGCCTTTCTGGCTCGACGGTCTCGGACGCCGACTTGATTCCCAAGACGAACGCGACCACGGTCAACCCGCTTTTGGCCAACCCGACGGCGGACCCGGAGACGATGACGCCGACGTTCACGATGCTCGCGGTCGGCGATTGGGGCTCGACGCCGTACAAGAAGAGTGGGTCGGACGACAACCCGGGCAGTTGCTGCAAGATGTACAAGTCCAAGACCAACCCGAGCGAAGCCCGGTACAAGGTCGACTTTTGGTCGCAGAGCTACGTGGCGACGCTCATGGCGCAGTCGGCCAAGGAGCTCAAGCCCGTGCGCATCATTGGCCACGGCGACAACTTTTACTGGAACGGTCTCGGCGGCAGCAACGACGACAAGTTTCGGTTTGCGACCACCTTTGAAGACATGTACTCGGACCCGGCGCTCAAGGGCATCAAGTGGCTCAACGTGGTGGGCAACCACGACATTGGCGGCGCCATGTTCCTCTGCGGCGCCGAGAAGAACGAGTATACAAAGTGCGGGAGTGCGGCCGAGGCTGTTGAGAACCTCAACCTGCGTTTCAAGTACCAGCAGCGCTACAAGTCGCCCGACAATGACCGGTGGTTGCTCAAGGACCACTATTACGTCGATAGCTACACGGCCGGTGGCGTGACCGTCGACGTCTTCAACTTGGACACCAACTACGCTGACAACCACGGTGGCATGCAGATTTGCTGCCAGTGCTTTGGCTACACGCAGAACAACCCGGCGGCGCAGGCCAAGTGCGAAGACTCGCAGCCGGGTGACGAGTACTGCGCGGGCGGTGACATGGGCATGTACAAGGCGTGCATTGACGAGATCAACGGCTGGGGCAAGGACTCGATCAAGCAGGCGACCCGGGACATTGCCGCGTCCAAGGCGGACTTCAAGATCATCAACACACACTACTCGCCGCACCACCACATGAGCCCGGACAAGCAGAAGGAGCTCTTCAAGCTCACAAAGGACACGAACGTCCAGCTCTTTATGAACGGCCACACGCACGCCTTCTCGCATGACACGTCGCTGTGGGGCACGCATTTTATTGAGAACGGCGGCGGCGGCGGCATCTACACGAGCTCGGCCAACGCGCTCTCGAACGATTTCGTCAAGAACGTCTGGGCCGGCGCTGGCTACCCGTATGGCTTTTTTGAGCTCAGCTTCTCCAAGGACTGGCTCAAGGCGCAGTGGGTCACCTTTGACAAGACGTGGTCGTTTGCCGGCAACAACCTCGAGGGCACCAAGCGCGGTGGGCTCCAGCGTGGCCACTGCTGGTTCATCCCGAGCTCGACGTACACGGCCAAGGGCGCGCCTGGTATCGAGTGCAAGAGCTCGATCAACGGTGCGATCGGCGCCCCGATCTCGTAAATCTTCATGAAGAATTCTTTTTTGTATTTGATGCGACTCGCTGTTGGTGGCACAAGAGCTGGTATGTGGTTGACTGTGAGTACGGCAGTGTCTCTGCCACCTCGGGTCTGAAATGAGCTCGACGCGAACATCACGGCACCGTCGCCATGGCTGGCCATGACGGTGCTATCCTATCGCGTGCTAAATTATGTATAACGGATGTTGTTGTCCAAAAGGGACGTATTCCCGGGCTTATTAGTATCGACGTGAACTGTCCACCATTTCGCCAATCATCCGGATAATGTGGCGTCATGAGTGCCGGCCGTCCAAAATGGCGGTGCATCCCTCGACCACTTCCTTAAGCACGAGCTTCATTGCATCTTTTTACATCCATGAACTCTCTACTGCTACTGGTAAGCGCTCTTCTCTTGCTGCTGCTCGGTACCAATGTCGTCATCGCCGACGTCACCTTGTACGAGTGGCCCAACTACAAGGGCCGCGCCTACACGCTCGCCGCCAACGAGGCCAGCACCACCAACGTCCCCTTTCGCGATTCCATCCAGTCGATCAAGCTCAGGTACAACGTCAGCCTCATCACCTACGACCAAGCTGACCGCCGCGGCGCCAACGCAACCTGGTATCGCTCCGTCGCCTACACGGGCAAGTGGGTCAACCACATCGTCTCACTTGAAGTGTGCAATGCAACGGCGCCGCCGACACCGCCGCCCGGCACCATCGAAGCTCCCTGGCGCTTCCTTGGTACGTGGGAAGGCTCATGATCGTACGCTTCGCCGCCCAGAGCACGCATCCCGAGTGCTATGCCGTGAACGGCGTCAACTGCCTTCTTGGCGGGAATCATGACGAGGAAGACCGTGCATGTGCGAATGCTACAGTGTTCGTTGCCGGGCTCTTCAGGTCTAACCAGGCTCACTAGCCAGGATATTATATGGCTAGATAATAACCACAGCCATCGCTGCCAACAGGTTGTAAATCTACGTCTCGAGCTGGCACGGTCGTGCTGTAGAGGACGTGTTTGCATGGGATTGCTGGATACGCTTTCGCTCGCTGTGATTGGCCGATACACGGCGTATCTGCTTCTGAAATCCAGATTGGAGCGCTTTGATTCGTTCATTGTCGACCAATCCCCGCGCAGGAGCCAATTCGAATTTTCGATCGCCTGACCACAATCGCAACGCGATGCCCGACCTCGTCACGACCGCCTCCGTGGGCGTTGCGCTCGCTGCGCTTGCGATCGCGTACCTCTTCCACCGGTACGGCCGCAACGAGCCGTTCGTAGCAGGCCTCGCCTTCCCGCAGAACCTCCACGCGCCGTTCCTTGGCGTCGCCAAGCACATGGGCAAGCTCGAGGCAAGTGCCCGGATCTTCGTCGACGCGGCCAACGCCGATGGCATGGTCTCGTTCCGACTCATGAGCATGCGCGTGGTCGCTGTCACCAAGGCCGAGCACGTCCGCGCCGTCGTGTGCTCGTCCAGCTACCGCAAGCCCATGCCGCTCATCCAAAAGCACATTCGCGAGCTCCTCGGGTACAACTCGTTGCCGGTGCTTATGCACGACGAGTGGAAAGTGCATCGCCGCATCTTTGCGCGGGCATTCCATTGGGAGTACCTCGCCGCGATGGTTCCGGCCATGGCCAAGGTCGCGGCCGAGGCAGCGAGCGTGCTTCTCGCTGCGTCGAGCGCTGACGTCTACCGCGTACTGCAGCTCTCGGCGCTCGACACAATTGCGCTCACAGGCTTCGGCTTCAACGTCAACGCTCTTCGCGACAGCTCGCATCCGATCGCAGAGGCCTTTGAGTTTCTGCTTAGCGAGACAACGCGGCGCTGCTTCGAGGCGCCGCTGCGACCGACGAGTTACTTTTACTCGATTCCGACGCCCGCCAATCGCCGATACCGCCGTGAAGTCGGTGTTGTCCGCACCCAGCTCGGCGACATCATCGCAGCGCGCCTTGCTTCGCCAACGAATGCCCACCCCGACTTGCTCCAGGCGCTACTGGACGCCGCGGCCGCCGAGGACGACCCGATGACGCCGGACGCGCTGGCCGACAATGTGCTGGCCTTCTTCTTCGGCGGCTACGACACGACCAGTACCGGCATGGCGTACTCGCTGTACCTGCTGGCGACCCACCCGGACGTCCAAGCCAAGGCGGTGGCCGAGATTGATACCGTGGTGGGGCGGTCGGGTGCCATCACGTACGAATTGCTCCAGCAGCTGCCGTATTTGAACGCGGTGCTGACCGAGTCGCTGCGGCTCTTTCCACCGACGCCGGTGACGAGCCGCCACCTCGAGACGAACCTCGTTCTGAGTGGCTACACCCTACCGGCTGGCACCATGGTGTACCTTCCGATCTGGTACATCAACCGCTCGACGCGCAACTGGGGCGACGATGCCCTCGATTTCAAACCCGAGCGACACCTCATTGACCACATGGATGGTGACGTGGGCGCGAAAGACCGAGCGTATCGGTTCATGAGCTTCTCGGGCGGTCCGCGCAACTGCGTCGGCATGCGCTTCGCCGTCCTCGAAGCCACTTGCATGCTCGTCGCTGTCCTTCAGAAATGCGTGCTGTCGCGGTCGGAGGACGCGCCGCCGTTGCAGCCAAAGGCGCGTGGGATCGTGCAAAAGCCCGAGCTTGGCGTCTGGCTGCAGATGTCGCCTCGCTCGAGTCCACCGCCGGCGTAGCCATGCGTACCCATAACTTTCACCACATTAACCGAAAAACTCATGCACTTTTGTCGTCAAAGGACTGACTGCAATGTCCTATAGGTGTCGTTGACGTTTTTATTAAGTTGGAGTCCATGGGAGATGTACGTAAATTTACTATGTCAACATCGTCCTTGGCGTAGTCAAGTCCGCACCACGCACATAGGCCATTAGTCAGCCGTCTTTCTTTCTCGAGTTGTCCCAGCATTGGTTGCCGTGGGGCGCGTCGAAGCAGTAGGGGGAGCCAGACGAGCCGCAGCCCCGGCAGGCGCCATCGTTGGGACGTCACACTTACAGCTTGCACGCAGGCCGTCGCCAAGACTGGGTGCTGCATCGGTGGTCACGACGGCAAGCTTCCCCCAAGCCTCGAAGGTGGGCTGGACGAAACGCGTTGTCCTGAGCGCCTCGTGGAAGAGACATGCAAGCGATTTTTCTACAGGACGCAGTCTTGAATTTTAGTCGAAAGATTCCTCGATAGAAGTATAGAAGAGTAGAAGGCTAGAGCACTAGGCGATGACAACAACTCCATCGAAGTTTTGTCGACTCGTTCCATCGGCATTTCTCGTGTCTGTCTTTGTGTGCCACCCGTTTTGCTTTGTATCAAAGTATCAGAGTATCGACATGAAATGTGTTTATAGTATAGTGTCGCGCAAAACTGATAGTCGTCTTAGCCGAGGGGCGCACCGAGCGGTGTGTTGATCGAGCTCTTGCACTCGATACCAGGTGCGCCCTTGGCCGTGTACTCGGCGCTGGGAATGTACCAGCAATGACCGCGCGCAATGCCACCCTTCTTGGTGCCTTCGAGGCTGTTGCCGGCAAAGCTCCAGCTCTTGTCGAACGTGACGAACTGCGTTTTGAGCCAGTCCTTGGAGAAGCTGAGCTCAAAAAAGCCGTACGGGTTGCCGCCCGCGACCCAGACGTTCTTGACGTAGTCGTTCGAGAGCGCGTTACCCGACTTGGTGTAGATGCCACCGCCGCCGCCGTTCTCAATGAAATGCGTGCCCCACGCAGTCGTGTCGTGCGAGAAGGCGTGCGTGTGGCCGTTCATGAAGAGCTGCACGTTGTTGTCCTTGGCGATGTGGAAGATGACCTTTTGCTTGTCCGGGCTCATGTGGTGCTGCGGCGAGTAGTGCGTGTTGATGATCTTGAAGTTGGCCTTGGACGCCTTGAGGTCGCGGTCAAGCTGCGTGAGCGAGTCCTTGCCCCAGCCGTTGATCGTGTCCATGCACGCGTTGTACATGCCGACGTCGCCACCTGCGCACTCGGGGCGGCCAGGCTGCGCGTCTTCGCACTTGGAGTGCGGGAAGTCGGGAATGTCATTGCCGTAGCCAAAGCACTGGCAGCACACCTGCATGGCGCCGTGGTTGTCGGCGTAGTTGGTGTCAATGTTGAAGATGTCGACGGTGACGCCACCGGCAGTCGCCGACTCGACGTAGTAAAAGTCCTTGAGCAGCCACCGGTCGTTGTCCGGCGACTTGTACTCCATCTGGTACTGTGCGCGGAGCTTGAGGTTCTTGACGAGCTCGTCCGCGCTCTTGCACTTGATGAACTCGGCCGTCTCGGCGCCGCAGAGGTACGCGGCGCCACCAATGTCGTGGTTGCCGAGGACGTTGACCCACTTGACACCCTTGAGCGCCGGGTCATTGTAGACACCTTCGAACGTGTTGGCGAAGCGCGATGCCTTGTCGGTGCCGCCGAGACCGTCCCAGTAAAAGTTGTCGCCGTGGCCAATGACGCGCACGGGCTTGAGTTCTTTGGCCGACATGGCCATCATGGCCGCCACGTGGTTCTGCGACCAAAAGTCGACCTTGTACCGGTTTTCGCTCGGGTTGGTCTTCTTGCCATACACGATGCAGCAACTGCCCGGGTTCTCGTCCGAGCCGCTGACCTTGCCGGGCGAGCTGCCCCAATCGCCAATCGCCAGCATCGTGAGCGCCGGCGTCATCGATTCCGGGTCGGTCGTCGGGTTGAACTTTTTCATGTCGACCGTCTCGTTCTTGGGCATGACCAAGGACGTGTCGATGGACGTGTCGCCCGACGTTGCGACCGGCGTCGACTTGGGCGTCGCCTTGTCGCCGCTCGTCGACGTCGACGCGTCGCTCTTCTTGGTGGCGACAACGGCAATCACGGTCGCAGCGACGGCGAGGACGACGACACCGCCGACGGCCATCATAATCTTCTTCTTCTACACAAGGTTGGCGCATCAGACAACGTGGCCATGCACAAGATTTACTAGTCGTATGCAGGCGTACCCGGCCAGCCGACGAGGCGGGCTTGCTGCTGTCGAGCACCGCCGTGGGCTCCTGGAGGTAGTCGTCGGGGGACATGGTCATGCTTCAATTGTAGGTCGACCGCGGCGTCGGGTCGAAATGGGAAAATGACATTGTCCCGAGGCGACGGCGTCCACGAATCAGCCGCTTCTGTCCTGCTGCCATCTCTCCCAGCGTAATGCGCAGGTCGTCAAGATCGCCATCTCTTGAAGTTTGTATGGACGCCGGTCTGGCCTTTCTGGCAGTTACCAAGTGTGTCTCAACTCACTTCAAAGTATCAAGTCTAGCTTGATCGTTGACTTTGCCGTTTCCATGAAGCAGTCGCATCCCCGCGACGCAGACGCTACCGACAGTGGGACGTCAAGAAGCGTTGTCTATGTCTCTACTTCGACGCGCGTGCGAGGAGCCCCTCAGACGACGGCGATGGGGAACGTCGCTGGGAAGGTCCTGGGAACCCCACGGGTACGCTGGCTTTCGACGAGCACAGCGTGTAACAGCGTAAGTATCGCAGTCGCGCGCGATGCTCCGGGGATGAAAAGACCGGACGCGCCTGTCGCAAGACCAAGCAACCAAGCATAAAATACGATAACGTCGTCTTAGGTGAGCGGTGCACCGATCGCGCCGTTGACCGAGGACTTGCATTCGACTCCGGTCGCACCGAGCGCCGCTGCCTTGGCGTGCGGAACGAACCAGCAGTGGCCGCGCCGGACACCGCCTTGCGTCGTGCTTTCGAGTGCGTTACCGCCAAACTGCCACGCTTGGTCAAACGTTGCAAACTGGACCTTGAGCCAGTCGGCCGAGAAGCTGAGCTCCATAAAGCCGTACGGGAAGCCACCGGCCATCCATTGACTAGTCGAGAACGAGGGCTGAGACGATGTCCAGTGATCCTAGGGCGGGTGTACCTCTTGACGTAGTCGGTCGTCGCGCCGTTGGCCGACTTGGTGTAGATGCCGCCGCCGCCGCCGTTTTCAAAAAAGTGCGTGCCCCAGTTTGCAATGTCGTGGTTGAAGCCGTGCGTGTGGCCGTTGAACCACGCGTTGACGCCGTAGTCCTTGCAGAGCTTGTACCACGCCTTCATCTTGGGCTCGCCCATGTGGTAGTGCGGCGAGTAGTGCGTGTTGATGATCTTGAAGGTGGCGGTCGACGCCTTGAGGTCCCGCGCCGCCTGCGTGTACGAGTCCTGCGCCCACGCCTCGATCTTGTCCATGCACGCCTTGTACATGTCGGCGTTGCCGCCCGCGCAGCGCGCATCGCCAGGCAGCACGCTATCGCACGTCTTGCTCGGCAGCTTGAGCTTCATCGAGTAGCCGAAGCACTGGCAGCACACTTGGCGCGCGCCGTGGCTGTCGGCGTGGTTGGTGTCAATGTTGAAGATGTCGACCGAGACGCCGTCCTTCTCGAACGACTCGACGTAGTAGTGGTCCTTGAGAACCCAGCTAGTCCACGCATGCTGAGAATTGATTGAGAACCAGGAACTATTGGTACCGTTGCTGGTCGGGGCTCACGTATTTTTGCTGCAGCGAGAAGCGCTCGTCGAGCGACGCCAAGAGCTCGGCCGTGCTCGTGCACTCGCGAAACTCGTTGTCCTTGTCGCCGCAGACAAAGCTCGAGCCGCCAATGTCGTGGTTGCCCGCGACATTGAGCCACTTGACGCCCTTGAGCGACGGCTGGTTGTAGACGTTTTCAAAGGTCTCGGTGAACCGGTACGTCACGTCCTTGGAGCCGACGCCGTTCCAGTACATGTTGTCACCATGGCCAAGGATCCGAACGGGCTTGAGCTCGTTCGCCGACTTGCCGAGCAGCATGGCCACGTGCTTCTGGGACCAAAAGTCCACTTTGAACCGGTCTTCGCTCGGGTTGACGCGGTCGCTGTACAAGACGCAGCAGCTGCCGGCGTTCTCGTTGGAGCCGCTGACCTTGCCCGTCGTGCTGCCCCAGTCGCCAATCGCGAGCATCGTAAAGGCCATGGTCGCCTTCTCCGGGTCGCTCTTGGGGTTGACGTCGACGGTGGTCACCGCCGGCGTCTTGCGCAAGTCCTCACCGTCGACACTCGGCAAGGTCGTGTCGTTCGTCGCGCCGATCGCAGCGTCCGACGCCGTCGCCGGTGGTGACGACGACGGCGACTTGGAGTAGAGCACAGCAAAGGTCGTTGCAATCGCACCACCGACAACCACGAGGCCGAGCACACCAAAGACGAGCCATTTCCGCTTCCGCTACAGTGTCAACTTCATCTCGGTCGTGGTGCGCGCGGATTACCTGCGGCGGCGCCGACGTCGGCGTATCGAGGACCGCGACGTGGTCGTTCGCAGGCAAGTCTCCGAGGTACGAAGGCGACGCCATGCCCGAGTGCGCACCGAAGGCTACGTTTAAAAATGACCGCGCAACAGCCGCAAAACGCTCCAACTAATCTTCCACGTGACGCACGGATATGGATACATGGACACTACTGGCGACCAATCACATGTGCCTCGCGGTCGATCTTTAATGTCCATAGCCTCTCGGTCCGATGGGTGCCAACCTGTACACACTCTAGCAGCCTTCCCGCATCGCAGCGCAAGCGGGCTGCCGTCGTCGGTCCTGCACACGCACGCTCGTGGTGTCGACAATACGACGGGGGTGCACCGAGCCGGAACCCCGAACCCTGATATGGCTACGACCACCTTCTGGACGCTGGCAAGTCGTCTCGCCAGCCAGCGGTCCTACAGTACAGAAGCAACGGGGAATGAATGCGCCCAAATGCAGTGCCCTTGTGAGTGCAGGGAGGGCACAGTCTTGGTCGCAAATGGAGTCCTATAACTTGAACACGCTTGTCGACCGACATGTGAAGCAAGGGTACATCAATTCAATAGTTATATATGTACTCTTGCCTGAATCCACCAGGACTAGCGATTGGCTCTCGTTTGTTGCTACACGCAAGTACCAACCCCGCGAGCCTTTTACTACACTCAACCAGCTCTCGGTCACAGCTCTGTTTGCGGTACACCTCGCCAGCTTGCGCAGTCCCCACCTTTCGCTGCATACTAGTACCAAAGAGAGACGTACGTGCCGACGACTACACTGGACCGCGGACGCCACTCCCGCTTGTCTGCCGCCGTCTTGACGCATCGACCCACTCGCGCACCTCGGCAGCTGCAGAGACGAACGCCATCACTTAGACATAGATTACACGACACAACATGCACTTCGTCGTCGGACCAAACAATTCAACTACTTGTGGATCAACTGGAGGTGGTGGTAGCCTTGGCGGCGCATGAAGGCTTGGGCCGACGCGATCGAGAGCGCAATGCATACCAGCAAAAACACCCACCCCAGAATCACGTTGGTCCACGAGTTGCTTGTCAGGAGGGCGCCATCCTCGGACAGCTGCAGCGTCGCGCGGTCCATCACTTCAGCGTCATAGGGAATCTGGTGCAGTACCGACGGCGATGCCATGTTCTTCAAATACAGCGTCTTGGCGTCATGATCACGCACGAGAAGACTCTGCGCCGAAGCCTGGATCGTGTACGTAGCGTCAAAGCGGGCGACGGCACTAGCGACTGCCGACGGTACACCGGCGGTCGCCGCACGTGCGTCGGTCGCTGCCACGCGCACGAGCCGCGTGGCATCGTGTTGGCGGAGGGACTGCGTCGTCTTGGCGTCGTCGACAGCTTGCACGACGCGGGGCGCATCGAGCACGTGGTTGGTTGCGTTCAGAATGAGGCTGTGGCCCTTGCTATCATGGACCGTGAG